>NC_143032.1:7457500-7757500 GCF_057628025.1 Oncorhynchus mykiss
TCTATTGTTTATTCATTTCTACTGCAGATTGAGTGTGAACAGATCAAGTCAACAGTGTCAATAGTAGCAGATCAAATCAACAGTGTGAACAGTAGCAGATCAAGTCAACAAATCAAATCAACAGTGTGAACAGTAGCAGATCAAGTCAACAGTGTGAACAGTAGCAGATCAAGTCAACAGTGTGAACAGTAGCAGATCAAGTCAACAAATCAAATCAACAGTGTGAACAGTAGCAGATCAAGTCAGCAGATCAAATCAATAGTGTGAACAGTAGCAGATCAAGTCAACAGATCAAATCAACAGTGTGAACAGTAGCAGATCAAGTCAACAGTGTGAACAGTAGCAGATCAAGTCAACAGTGTGAACAGTAGCAGATCAAGTCAACAGATCAAGTCAACAGTGTGAACAGTAGCAGATCAAGTCAACAGTGTGAACAGTAGCAGATCAAGTCAACAGATCAAGTCAACAGTGTGAACAGTAGCAGATCAAGTCAACAGTGTGAACAGTAGCAGATCAAGTCAGCAGATCAAATCAAGTGTGAACAGCAGCAGATCAAGTCAATAGTGTGAACAGTAGCAGATCAAGTCAGCAGATCAAATCAAGTGTGAACAGCAGCAGATCAAATCAACAGTGTGAACAGTAGCAGATCAAGTCAGCAGATCAAGTCAATAGTGTGAACAGTAGCAGATCAAGTCAATAGTGTGAACAGTAGCAGATCAAGTCAACAGATCAAATCAAGTGTGAACAGCAGCAGATCAAATCAACAGTGTGAACAGCAGCAGATCAAGTCAATAGTGTGAACAGCAGCAGATCAAGTCAACAGTGTGAACAGTAGCAGATCAAGTCAGCAGATCAAATCAAGTGTGAACAGCAGCAGATCAAATCAACAGTGTGAACAGTAGCAGATCAAGTCAGCAGATCAAGTCAATAGTGTGAACAGTAGCAGATCAAGTCAATAGTGTGAACAGTAGCAGATCAAGTCAACAGATCAAATCAAGTGTGA
Source organism: Oncorhynchus mykiss (assembly GCF_057628025.1). NCBI lineage: Eukaryota > Metazoa > Chordata > Actinopteri > Salmoniformes > Salmonidae > Oncorhynchus > Oncorhynchus mykiss. The sequence continues at coordinate 7,458,504 of NC_143032.1, forward strand.
ACAGCAGCAGATCAAATCAACAGTGTGAACAGTAGCAGATCAAGTCAACAGATCAAATCAACAGTGTGAACAGTAGCAGATCAAGTCAACAGATCAAATCAACAGTGTGAACAGTAGCAGATCAAGTCAACAGATCAAATCGTGAACAGTAGCAGATCAAGTCAACAGTGTGAACAGTAGCAGATCAAGTCAGCAGATCAAATCAATAGTGTGAACAGTAGCAGATCAAGTCAACAGATCAAATCAACAGTGTGAACAGTAGCAGATCAAGTCAACAGATCAAATCAACAGTGTGAACAGTAGCAGATCAAGTCAACAGATCAAATCAACAGTGTGAACAGTAGCAGATCAAGTCAACAGTGTGAACAGTAGCAGATCAAGTCAACATTGTGAACAGTAGCAGATCAAGTCAACAGATCAAATCAACAGTGTGAACAGTAGCAGATCAAGTCAACAGATCAAATCAACAGTGTGAACAGTAGCAGATCAAGTCAACAGATCAAATCAACAGTGTGAACAGTAGCAGATCAAGTCAACAGTGTGAACAGTAGCAGATCAAGTCAACAGATCAAATCAACAGTGTGAACAGTTGCAGATCAAGTCAGCAGATCAAATCAATAGTGTGAACAGTAGCAGATCAAGTCAACAGATCAAATCAATAGTGTGAACAGTAGCAGATCAAGTCAACAGATCAAATCAACATTGTGAACAGTAGCAGATCAAGTCAACAGTGTGAACAGTAGCAGATCAAGTCAACAGTGTGAACAGTAGCAGATCAAGTCAACAGATCAAATCAAGTGTGAACAGTAGCAGATCAAGTCAACAGATCAAGTCAACAGTGTGAACAGTAGCAGATCAAGTCAACAGAGTTGATAATAAAGTGCCTCGATGCAATAAGGGGTCTCATTGGTCCACTGACATACGGCGATGTCACGTCCTGTTCCTGTCCAGGTACCAGAACATCTATAGAACCATGGCGACGGAGGATGAGTGTTGCGGGCAGAGGTTGTGCCGAAGTGGCAGCACAGAAACAGACTCTTCACCACAGGCCAGTGGTGTGCATCTAACTCACCCTTGTATCACATCATCTAATCAATACCATGATTTTGACATAATCGTATCGTATTGTCAATGTACCGCAATACTGCATACGCTATTGTGTTTTATACAACATATGTGACCCAAATCAGGAAACTAGGCGCATGTCGCAGGTCACGACTTCACAGGAGAGACGTTTTGAACGTAAAAAAATATACGTTTTTATTGAAATGCGTTTTTTTTTTACAGAAACGCCTTCTTGAACATGTGGACTTTCATGTGCCTTAATAACAACCTTGTAACCCTTCTGTAAATACAAATAAAATAGTTAATATTACGAGCCTTGTTGGTTAAGTCACAGAAAATATAAAAAGATAGCAACCTTTTATACGATACATATGTTGCTGTATATTTAACAAGGACTTTCTCTGTGTGCAGAGATGAGAAGAGACGGTCCCTCGTCCCCAGTCAGCCATCGGAAGGTCACCCTGCTCTTCCAGTGCCCCTCATGTTCATCACCCACCTCGAGTTCTTCACGGTCCTATACGCTAATTACGTAAGTGCTGTTCAGACGGGAATAGTCCTTTGCTAGCTTCGGTCTTTGGATGTAATGTTATGACTGTCAGATCAACCATTGTTTACCATCTCGTTCTACCTACTGGGGATTCCTTCCCCCTCTGAGTGAGTAAAAAACTGCCCCTTGATTCCTACAGTATGTTGGTCTCTGTTGAACTACACAGTTCACCTCTGTCTCACCCTCGATCCTACCAGTGTACCCGATGACACAGCATATGTTAATGCTGACCTTGTTGCCGTAGTAACATGGCCCTAGTGTTTCCCGTTCCCCTTCCTCCCTCAGAGCACAGCACAAGACAGGTCAATTTTCAGATGACGCTACACTGCTGTTGCCTTGGTAAACTATGTGTATTACTGACGACGGTCCTGGGACTTCACGCGACTCTCACGGGTCGTGACCTCATCAAGCTGAGCCCAGCTGTTACGGTCAGGTCGACAGGGCGGTCTTACATACCGATGGGCAGCAGTGAGAGAGAGAGAGAGAGAGAGAGAGAGAGAGAGAGAGAGAGAGAGAGAGAGAGCGAGAGAGAGAGAAAGAGAAAGAGAAAGAGAGAAAGAGAGAGAGAGAGAGAGAGAGAGAGAGAGAGAGAGAGAGAGAGAGAGAGAGAGAGAGAGAGAGACTTCCCCTGGGCTAAAAATGTGTTTATAGACAGTTGATCTGATGGAAAAGGTCAAATCGTGTTTAATACTTACAAGGTCACCCAGTCAGATAACTGGTTGTTTGTGTCTCTCGTTTTTCACATTCCGTGACATTTTATTTCAGGTTGTGTCTGACAGCATACTGTAAACCTAACCTTTCTGTGTAGACTGATATCGCTTTTCTAATGATGTCTAGAATGTTTGTGTGGAGAGGGCCTACTGTGTGCATTTCACATTGAATCCAATAGCATTCAGTAGCACTACAGGCCAATGGGACTTTTATCACACTATAGACACACCATGTTATGTCGCGTGTGCTTACCGGATATTCACCAACAGTACCTGTCTGAAACACATGATCCTGAAGGTCCGGGCAGAACGCACATAACTTTGAGAGCAACCAGCACAACAGGGGACCTGGTGACTTTCCTCAACACGTTTTCTGACACCCAGCTGAAGCTGCCCCGAGGATGGGAGATCAAGACAGACCCACAGGGCAAGGTAAAGAACCGGGCCTGTTTTCATAAAGCCTCTCAGAGTACTGGAGATGATCTAGGATCAGGTCCCACCCGGTCCATGTAATCTTATTCATTTTGATCTTTAAAGGCTAAACTAATTCTCGACCAGCTGTTTCCTTCTAGAAATGTTTTACGAATACAGGCCCAGCTCAAACATCTAGTCCGTAAAAATCTCCTAGTTCTGTTACATTGGACAGGTGGTGCTATATCTTGTTAAAAGTTCATTTGTGGAATTTCTTTCCTTCTTATTGCATTTGAGCCAATCAGTTGTGTTGTGACAAGGTAGGGGTGGTATACAGAAGATAGCCCTATTTGGTAAAAGACCAAGTCTATATTATGGCAAGAACAGCTCAAATAAGCAAAGAGAAATGACAGTCCATCAATACTAGACATGAAGGTTAGTCAATCCGGAAAATGTCAAGAACTTTGAAAGTTTCTTCAAGTGCAGTCACAAAAACCATCAAATGCTATGATGAAACGGTCTCTCATGAGGACCGCCACAGGAAAGGAAGACCTGGAGTTACCTCTGCTGCAGAGGATAAGTTCATTAGAGTTAACTGCACCTCAGATTGCCGCCCAAATAAATGCTTCACAGAGTTCAAGTAACAGACACATCTCAACATCAACTGTTCAGAGGAAAGTCAATCAGGCTTTCATGGTCGAATTGCTGCAAAGAAACCACTACTTACTAAAGGATGCCAATGAGAAGAAGAGACTTGCTTAGGCCAAGAAACAAGAGCAATGGACATTAGACCGGTGGAAATATGTCCTTTGGTCTGATGAGTCAAAATTTGAGATTTTTGGTTCCAACCGCCGTGTCTTTGTGAGACGCAGAGTAGGTGAACGGATGATCTCCGCATGTGTGGTTCCCATCGTGAAGCTTGGAGGAGGAGGTGTTATGGTATGGGGCAGCTTTGCTGGTGACACTGTCAGTGATTTATTTAGAATTCAAGGCACACTTAACCAGCATGGCTACCACAGCATTCTGCAGCTATATGTCATCCCATCTGGTTTGCACTTCATTTGCATAATTTGTTTTTCAGCAGGACAACACACCTCCAGGCTGTGTAAGGGCTAAATGGGCAAGAAGGACAGTGATGGATTGCTGCATCAGATGACCTGTCCTCCACAAATCACCCAACCTCAGCCCAATTAAGATGGTTTGGGATGAGTCGGACTGCAGAGTGAAGGAAAATCAGCCAACAAGTGCTCAGCATATGTGGGAACTCTTTCAAGACTATTTGAAAAGCATTCCAGGTGAAGCTGGTTGAGAGAATGCCAACAGTGTCCAACGCTGTCATCAAGGCAATGGGTGGCTACTTTGAAGAATCTCAAATCTAAAATATATGTTGATTAGTTTAACACTTTCTTGGTTATTACGTGATTCCATATGTGTTATTTTATAGTTTTGATGTCTTCACTAATATTCTACAATGTAGAAAATAGTCAAAATATAGAAAAACCCTTGAATGAGTAGGATGTGTACAAACTTTTGACTGGTACTGTAAGTCTATGGTTCACTCACATCCTCCTGCCTCTGTAGCGAGCTGTGCGGCGCTGTCTGCAATTACAAAGCCCAGAGTGCCACAGAATGCCTCTCCTCTCCACAGCCATGACAGGACTAGGACAGAGTGATGGGAAGTTTTATGACGACAACCATCTTCTGTCGGTAGTTGTGTTCACACAGACATAAATTATTCAGATTAACGTTTTGAGTGAAGACTGGGCGCCATTTTCTCTGAACATTTTCCTCATACGGAGGACAATATGTGCGACCTGTCACTTGCCCCAACTCTGTCAAACAGTGAAGACGTAGAATTCACGGCAGTAACATACAGATGACCAATGAATGTGGCATCTGTTTGGTTTTGAATAATTGGACGCAATATGTGGAATGAGTATCCTCTTTTGAAGTTCCCTGGACCATCTGGAGTTGCTAACACAACATCTATTTCTTACGTTTGTATCTACCACATATGTTCAATTTTTTTAAATTAAGAGTACTCAGCAAAAAAAATGTGTTTTTTTTTTTAATGTTATTTTAATGGACAAAAAAAAGTGATTTTCTTTCAAAACATTTCCCCAAACTTTCGAACGTTAGTAATGTGTGTGTATATATATATATATATATATATATATATATAAAATGGTGTGTGTATAGTGTCCATATACTGCCCATATACTGTCAATATATATATATATATATTATAATGGTGTGTACTGTATATAGACATTCTGTTCAAACAGGTGCCATTAATACAGGTAACGAGTGGAGGACAGAGGAGCCTCTTACAGAAGAAGTTACAGGTCTGTGAGAGCCAGAAATCTTGCTTGTTTGTAGGTGACCAAATACTTATTTTCCACCATAATTTGCAAATAAATTCATTAAAAATCCTACAATGTGATTTTCTGGAGAAAAAAATAGTCATAGTTACACTTTTTAAGTGGGAGAACTTGCACAATTGGTGGCTGACTAAATACTTTTTTGCCACACTGTATATAGGATGAGCCTAGACAAGAATACAGTATATACATATGAAGTGGGTAAAACAGTATGTAAACATTATTAAAGTGACCAGTGTTCAATGACTATGTACATTTGGTAGTAGACTCTAAGGTGCAAGGTAGAGTACCGGGTGGTAGCCGGCTAGTAACAGTGACTAACTTCAGAGCAGGGCACTGTGTGGAAGCCGGCTAGTGGTGACTATTTAACAGTCTATAAAGGCCTGGAGATAGAAGCTGTTTTTCAGTCCCTCGGTCCCAGCTGTGATTCCAGCTGTGATTGTTAACAGTCCACAAACCAGCCAACAGCCGTAATTTGTTGGGTTTAAAGTCCACCGACCCAGCCGGACAGAATTGGTGTTGATTACAGTCTGTCTACCATGTTTGTGAGGAGAGCAAACCCTGTAATCTGCATGACCCAAACTAACTACATTTGGTTGGGATAAAGTTGAAACACTTTGATAGCTATCTGTGGATATTTCTGTATAGATTGTTCCATGAAATACAACGGAATAAAAACGTGATACCTAGATTAAGGCAGCCCTTTGCACCTCCCTGATTCAGAGGGGTTGTGTTAAATGCGGAAGACACATTTCAGTTGAATGCATTCAGTTGTTTGAATACCCATACTAACATAATGTATACTACAAACTGACTAGAGCTGTGTTCGAATACCAATACTAACATAATGTATACTACAAACTGACTAGAGCTGTATTTGAATACCCATACTAACATAATATATACTACAAACTGACTAGGTATCCCACTTCCCCTTTTCCTTCCCTTACTTTCTAGGTATCCCCCTTTCCCTGTCCTTACATTCAAGTTATCCATAATATGTTGACTATTTGTGAACTATCCCTTTTAACCCTCTCTCTCCCTCTCTCTCTCCCCTCCCTCTCTCTCCAACCACTCTCCAACCTCTCTCCAACCTCTCTCCAACCTCTCTCCAACCTCTCTCCAACCTCTCGCTCTCTTTCACTCTCTCTCTCTCTCTCACTCTCTCTCCATCTCTCACCACTATCCATCTCCCTCTCTCTCTCTCTCCATCTCTCACTGCTGTCCCTTTCTCTTGCTCTCTCTCTCTCTCGCTCTCTCTCTCTCTCTCACTCCATATCTCACCGCTGTCCGTCTCTCACTCTCTCCCCATCTCTCACCACTGTCCCTCTCACTCTCTCCCCATCTCTCACCACTGTCCCTCTCTCTCTCCATCTCTCACTGCTGTCCATTTCTCTCTCTCACCCCATCTCTCACCACTGTTCTTTTCTCTCTCTCCATCTCTCACTGCTGTCCCTTTTTCTTGCTCTCTCTCTCTCCTTCTCCACCTTCTCTCTCTCTCTCAGAAACTGTCTCTTTCTCTCCCTCTCTTTCTTTCTCTCTCTCTCCATCTCGCACCGCTATCCATCTCCCTCTCCATCTCTCACTACTGTCCCTTTCTCTCGCTCTCTCTCTCTCACTCTCACTCGCTCCCCATCTCTCACCGCTGTCCCTCTCACTCTCACTCTCTCCCCATATCTCACCGCTGTCCCTTTAACTCTCACTCTCTCCCCATCTCTCACCGCTGTCCCTTTTACTCTCTCCCCATCTCTCACCGCTGTCCCTCTCACTCTCTCCCCACTCTCTCCATCTCTCTCTCTCTCTCTCTCTCTCTCTCTCTCTCTTTCTCTGCTGTCCCTTTTTCTCTCACTCTCTTTACATACACTCAATTAGTATTTGGTTGCATTGCCTTAAAATTGTTTAACTTTGGTCAAATGTTTTGGGTAGCCTTCCACAAGCTTCCCACAATAAGTTGGGTGAATTTTGGCCAATTCCTCCTGACAGAGCTGGTGTAACTGCCCACACATTTTCTATAGGATTGAGGTCAGGGCTTTGTGATGGCCACTCCAATACCTTGACTTTGTTGTCCTTAAGCTATTTTGCCACAACTTTGGAAGTATGCTTGGCCATTGTCCATATGGAAGACCCATTTGCGACCAAGCTTTAACTTCCTGACTGAAGTCTTGAGATGTTGCTTCAATATATCCACATAATTTCCCTCCCTCATGATGCCATCTATTTTGTGAAGTGCACCAGTCCCTCCTGCAGCAAAGCACCCCCACAACATGATGCTGCCACCCCCGTGCTTCATGGTTGGGAATGTTGTTCTTCTGTTTGCAAGCCTCCCCCTTTTTCCTCCAAAAATAAGGATGGTCATTATGGCCAAACAGTTCTATTTTCGTTTCATCAGACCAGAGGACATTTCTCAAAAAAAGTATGATCTTTGTCCCCATGTGCAGTTGCAAACTGTAGTCTGGCTATTTTTATGGCGGTTTATAGCAGTGGCTTCGGAGCAGTGGCTTCTTCCTTGCTGAGCGGCCTTTCAGGTTATGTCGATATAGGACTTGTTTTTACTGTGGATATAGATACTTTTGTACCCGTTTCCTCCAACATCTTCACAAGGTCCTTTGCTTTTGTTCTGGGATTGATTTGCACTTTTTGCACCAAAGTACGTTCATCTCTAAGAGAGAGAACGCGTCTCCTTCCTGAGCGGTATGACGGCTGCGTGGTCCTATGGTGTTTATACTTGCATACTATTTTTTGTACAGATGAACGTGATACCTTCAGGTGTTTGCAAATTGCTCCCAAGGATGTACCAGACTTGTGGAGGTCTACGATTTCTTTTGATTTTCCCATGATGTCAAGCAAAGAGGCACTGAGTATGAAGGTAGGCCTTGAAATACATCCACAGGTACACGTCCAATTCACTCAAATTATTTCAATTAGCCTATCAGAAGCTTCTAAAGCCATAACATAATTTTCATGACTTTTCCAAGCTGTTTTTAGGCACAGTCAACTTAGTGTTTGTAAACTTCTGACCCACTGGAATTGTGATACAGTGAATTATAAGTGTATTAACTTGTCTGTAAACAATTGTTGGAAAAATTACTTGTGTCATGCACAAAGTAGATGTCCTAACCGACTTGCTAAAACTATACTTTGTTAACAAGAAATGTGTGGAGCGGTTGAAAAACGAGTTTTAATGACTCCAACGTAGGTGTATGTAAACTTCCGACTTCAACTTTATCTACAACAAAATCCATGTGTACGCATGTGTATAGTGCGTATGTTATTGTGTGTGTGTATGCATGTGTCTATGCCTGTTTGTTTTGCTTCACAGTCCCCGGTGTTCCATGAGGTGTATTTTTTGTTGTTGTTGTAATTTTTAATCTGATTCTACTGCTTACATCAGTTACCTGATGTGGAATAGAGTTCCATGTAGTCATGGATCTATGTAGTACTGTGTGCCTTCCATAGTCTGTTCTGGACTTGGGAACTGTGAAGAGACCTTCTGGTGACATGTCTTGTGGTGTATGCATGGGTGTCTGAGCTGTGTGCCAGTAGTTTAAACAGACAGCTCGGTGCTTTCCACATGTCAATAACTCTCACAAATACAAGTAGTGATGAAGTCAACCTCTCCTCCACTTTGAGCCAGTAGAGATTGACGTGCATAATATTCATGTTATCTCTCTGTGTTCATCCAAGGGCCAGCCGTGCTGTCCTGTTCTGAGCCAATTGCAATTGCAATGTCCCTTTATGTGGCACCTGACCACATGACTGAACAGTAGTCCCGCTGTGACAAAACTAGAGCCTGTAGGACCTGCCTTGATGATAGTGCTGTTAAGAAGGTAGAGCAGCGCTATATTATGGACAGACTTCTTCCCATCTTAGCTACTGTTGTATCAATATGTTTTGACCATGACAGTTTACAGTCCAGGGTAACTCCAAGCAGTTGCTCAATTTCCACATTATTTATTACAATATTTAGTTGAGGTTAGTGATCAGTGAATGTTTTGTCCCAAATACAATGCATTAAGTTTTTTTAATATTTAGGACTAACTTATTCCTTGCCACCCATTTCTGAAACTAACTGCAGCTCTTTGTTAAGTGTTGCAGTCACTTCAGTCGCTGTAGTAGCTGATGTCTGTAGTGTTGATTCTTCCGCATACATAGACATTCTGGCTTTCCTCAAAGCCAGTGGCAATTCATTAGTAAAGATTGAAAAAAGTAATGGGCCTAGACAGCTTCCTTGGGGAATTCCTGATTCTACTTGGATTATGTTGGAGAGGCTTCTATATTAAAGAACACCCGGTGTTCTGTTAGACAGGTAACTCTTAATCCACAATAGAGCAGGAGATGTAAAGCCATAACACATGTTTTTACAGTAGAAAATCATGATTGATAATGTCAAAGGCCTCACTGAAGTCTAACAAAACAGCCCCTACAAAGAAACCAAATTCCATTTCCTCATTGAAGAGAATTCAAATTTTAATGACCTTACTGAATTAACTGGAATTGAAATGGAATAGACCTGAACCCTGGTGAGGACTGATAGCCTGGGATAGAATACCCAGGGTATCAGGGTTTTATATTTATTCTTGTAATTATTCCTTTTTTTTATACAAAATGTAACCAGGGGAGTCTCATTGAGATATGAATCTCTTCTTCAAGTGAGCCCCGGCCAAGAGAATTCATAAAAAGAAGAAATTGAACCAGATGTTTTACATTTGGCCTCTGTAGATCTTTAACCACTTAGACCAAGTATTTTAAGAGCACCATGCAGCTGATGAAGGCCATAAAATTGCATATGGTTATTATCTCTCATTAGCATTTTATTTTGGGTCTAGGGGGGTCTAGGGTCTAGGGGGGGATCATGTAAAAAACGAGCATGGTTTAACCTCAATGTTTAACTTTCCCCAAGACATAATGATAATACTAAACATAATGAGGACATAATGATAATACTAAACATAATGAGGACATAATGATAATTCTAAATAATACTAAACATGGTATGCTGTATTCACTGTCTGTGTAAACCTTGAAGCAGTGGGGAATATCTAGTCCCCGTTTTACTGCTTGTGGAAATACAGCCTTGTCAGCTCAGTTCATTTGGCACCAGTATTGACAGCCTAGAGCAATTAAAGTTATTATCAGACATGAAATGGTTGCCATAGCATCCCTATTAGCCTGTCGCTTGAGGCTGGACTTGAAACAATGAGGGCAAGTTTTGTAGCTTGGCACCCTGCCGAGTCATTAATTACCAGACACACGTTGAAAGTAAATGAGTGTCTATTATACTGTTGCCTAACTGCATCCATTATATGCCCTGACAATAGACCCTTTCCTCAAATAGATGATTGCACTTTTATCTGTTTTCGCCGTTTGGAAGACTTTATTAAAAAAACTAATATTTAACCTGTTTATCCAGGCGAGTCAATTAAGAACGCATTTTTATTTACAATGAAGGCCTGAAAGACAAAGACAGGTTTATTTATGGCACTTGTCCTGTCCAAGTCCATGCCTGTCAATAGTCTTTCCTTTCTAGGTTCCCCTTCAGTGGGCGTATTCTAAGAGCCCTGATCCACTAGTATCTACTACAGATGCCTTCTTCACACTCTCCTTCCACAAGGAGGTCCTTCTTGGGGCGGCAGGGTAGCCTAGTGGTTAGAGCATTGGACTAGTAACCGGAAGGTTGCAAGTTCAAACCCCCGAGCTGACAAGGTACAAATCTGTCATTCTGCCCTTGAACAGGCAGTTAACCCACTGTTCCTAGGCCGTCATTGAAAATAAGAATTTGTTCTTAACTGACTTGCCTAGTTAAATAAAGGTAAAATAAAAATAAACAAGGCCCTCCTCAGACCATGGTTGCATTTAGCTTTTATCTAGACTTCACACACAGGCACACACATAGACACACACACACATACACACACACATAGGTACACACACACATATGCACACAGGAACACACACACACTCACATTCGCACACACACAGGCACACAAAGGCACATGCACACACATGCGCACACACAGGCACATACACACACCTAAACCATAATCTGTCCTACACACTCTTACCTCTATACCACAGAAGCCCGCCTTGTGCCACAATCTACCCTACAGTCCCTACACCAGCGTTTCCCAAAGTAGGAGTTCGTGACCCCATGTGGAGTCGTCTGATTTCTGATTGGCTGATGATCTTCTGAATACCTTTCTGATGCATTTCAGTCACTTCAAACCAGTCACTTCTTCAGATTGAAATACTGTCAAAAATACTGTCGGACTGATTTGTAATAGACTATCAGCCCCAATTAATAAAGTAAACATTGGCCGTTGATTACATCACCTTTTTTTTGTATATGTTGGGATCACTGAAGAAATGTTGATATCAAAATGGGGTCGCAGGCCCCCAAAAAGTTTGGTAACCCCTGCCCTACACACACGTCTTGTGTCACAATCTACCGCCCACGCCCCACACACCCCTCCCCCTGTACTATGTGTACTTACATGGCCATGCTAAACGTCAACTAAAGTCCTACTGTTCCAGCATACCAATTAACCAATCAATCAATGTGTGTCAATCAATCAATGTTCCCACAGAGCCATAGACCTGAGTGATTCTGGAGTACCTGGATGAGGAGTCTCCAGTGGACGAAGGACATTGACATCACTGACATCCTGGACCTCACCTTCACCGTCAATGAGGTCTTTGGCCAGGTAGGTCAGTCTAAATTAGGGCAACGGTTCCCAACCTTTTCTGTTCCGGGGTACACCAAATCACTGTCAAAAAGCTCTTGAGGACCACCAAATCACTGTCAAAAAGCTCTTGAGGACCACTTAAATATCTTGCCGGTCAAATTTAGAGTCAATGTTATCAGTGAATGTGATTAAAATGCCAACAATTAATATTATAAAATACTGTATTGGGAAAATAACGTTAAATTGCATATAATGCCATTGAGAAATCGCAACCTTATCCTTTTTTGGAAGAAAATCAATCTATTAAAAAATAAATATAAAATTAAAAATTCTAAAATCATTTGCAGGCCACCTACTGGGATCAGTCTCATACACCCTTCTGATATCATTAAATGTCGAACAAAAATGTTCAATGCCGAAAAGTAAGTCTATTGTTTGTTTATCCCATCAATAAATCTATCAGATTTTGGCAGCAACAGAGTGCTTCTTTTTCGTTACTCTCCCCCAGTCACCAGTTGAAGTATCCTGGGGTAAGGAATGTTAATTTTCCGTCATAGGATGCAACCTTTCCAACAAGTCAGTTAGTCAACTTTCTGCCCTGGTTGAGCTGCTCCGGTCAACTGTAAGTGCTATTATTTTGAAATGGAAAGGTCTAGGAGCAACAGCGGCTCAGCCACGAATTGATAGGCCACACAAGCTCACAGAACGGGACCAACGAGTGCTGAAGCGCATGGCGTGTAAAAATTGTTTATCTTTGGTTGCAACACTCACTACTGAGTTCTAAACTGACTCTGGAAGCAACGTCATCACAATAACTGTTCGACTGGAGCTTCATGAAATGGGTTTCCATGGCCGAGCAGCTGCACACAAACCTAAGATCACCATGCACAATGCCAAGCGTCGGCTGGAGTGGTGTAAAGCTTGTGGCCATTGGACGTTGGATCAGTGGAAACTGACAAATCTGGGTTTGACAGATGCCAGGAGAACGCTACCTGCCCCAATGCATAGTGCCAACTGCAAAGTTTGGTGGAGGAGGAATAATGGTCTGGGGCTGTTTTTTATGGTTCGGGCTATGTCCCTTAGTTCCAGTGAAGGGAAATCTTAAGGCTAGAGCATAGAATGACATTCAGACAATTCTGTGCTTCCAACGTTCTGGCAACAGTTTGGGGAAGGCCCTTTCCTGTTTCAGCATGACAAAGCGAGGTCCATAAAGAAATGGTTTGTTGAGATAAGTGTGGAAGAACTTGACTAGCCTGAACAGAACCCTGACCTCAACCCCATTGAACACCTTTAGGATGAATTCGAACACCAGCTTTGAGCCAGGCCTAATTGCCCAACATCAGTGCCCGACCTCACTAATGCTCTTGTGTCTGAATGGAAGCAAGTCCCCACAGCAATGTTCCAACATCTAGTGGAAAGCCTTCCGAGAAGAGTGGAGCCTGTTATAGCAGCAAAGGGGAGGACCAACTCCATACAACTCCACAACTACTTAATGCCCATGATTTTGGAATGAGATGTTTGACTAGCAGGTGTCCACATACTTTTGGTCATGCAGTGTATAAGCAAGAAGCAACCCTCTCATTACCATGTTGCTTACACCTATCTAGTCTCTTCAGATTTGTCAACGCCAAAGTTAGGGTCTCTAGAGGGTTGGTGTCAGAGACATTACTCTATCCCACCATTAATAACAGATGAATTCCATTAGTTTGTGGAACAATCATCCATTGGCTTCCATAACTCCTACTCCAACCCTCCTCTTCCCACAGGTGGTAGACTCTTGCCTGGTCTCGCTGTTTGATGCCAGAGAGATGGAGCTGGTCATCGTAGGGACGGTTGAGATCGATCTCAACAACTGGAGGACCAACACAGAGTACAGAGGAGGTGAGACAGTACAGCTCTTTCTGTTCCGGGATAGCCATCTTGTGAAGTGTCCTAGGGAAATATGTATAAAAAGCACTATAGGCCTCATGTTCAAACTGAAAGTGACATGCCTTCAGAATAGAGGAGCGAGGAAAGCACAATATTAAAACACTAACAAAGACCAGGTAATGGACCAGGTAATGGACCAGATAAATGGCCAGGTAATGATCCAGGTCATGATCCAGGTAATGGACCGGGTAATGGACCGGGTAATGATCCAGGTCATGATCCAGGTAATGGACCAGGTAATGATGCAGGTAATTGACCAGGTAATGGCCAGGTAATGGACCAGGTAATGATCCAGGTAATGGACCGGGTAATGGACCGGGTAATGATCCAGGTCATGGACCGGGTAATGGACCGGGTAATGATCCAGGTCATGATCCAGGTAATGGACCGGGTAATGATCCAGGTAATGGACCGGGTAATGGACCGGGTAATGATCCAGGTCATGATCCAGGTAATGGACCAGGTAATGATCCAGGTAATGGACCAGATAATGGGCCGGGTAATGATCCAGGTAATTGACCGGGTAATGATCCAGGTCATGATCCAGGTAATGGGCCAGGTAATGATCCAGGTAATGGACCAGGTAATGGACCGGGTAATGATACAGGTCATGATCCAGGTAATGGACCAGGTAATGATCCAGGTAATGATCCAGGTAAGGGACCAGGTAATGGACCAGGTAATGATCCAGGTGATGGAACAGGTAATGATCCAAGTAATGATCCAGGTAATGGACCAGGTAATGATCCAGGTCATGGACCAGGTAATGATCCAGGTCATGGACCAGGTAATTGACCAGGTAATGATCCAGATAATGTTCCAGGAATCGGATCCAGGTAATGATCCAGGTAATGTGCCAGGTATTGACCAGGTCATGATCCAGGTAATGATCCAGGTCATGATCCAGGTAATGATCCAGGTCATGATCCAGGTAATGATCCAAGTAATGGACCAGGTAATGATCCAGGTAATGGACCAGGTCATGATCCAGGTCATGATCCAGGTAATGATCCAAGTAATGGACCAGGTAATGATCCAGGTAATGATCCAGGTCATGATCCAGGTCATGATCCAGGTAATGATCCAGGTCATGATCCAGGTAATGATCCAGGTAATGGACCAGGTCATGATCCAGGTAATGATCCAGGTCATGGTGGAAACGCTGTCAGTGTTGGTCATGCTCTGTTTAATGTAAAGTGTCACTTTCTGAAGGCATAAATCATCCTTTCTGCATTACAATGTACTACAGTCCATTTGTTCCAACTGACAGGGCTGCTACAGTACACTAATGACAGAGCATTCAACGGTAAGTAAAACACAACACAGCATCGATCTCACGGCCTCGTTAGCACACATGCCCCATGTCACCTGACCTAAGACTAAGAGAGAGTGTCTGCGACTGACTACGGATACGTCGTGTCTGTGACTGACTATGGCTACGTCGTGACTGTGACTGACTACGGCGTGACTGACTAAAGCTACATCGTTACTATGACTGACTATGACTACGTTGTGACTGTGACTGAATACTTCGTGACTGTGACTGACTATGGTTACAGCTTGAATGTGACTGACTACGGCTACGTCGTGACTGTGACTGACTTCGGCTAAGTCATGACTGTGACTGGCTCCGTCTTGACTGTCACTGACTATGGGGTGACTAAGGCTACATCGTGACTGTGACTGACTACGGCTACGTCTTGATTGTGACTGACTACGGCTACGTCGTGACTGACTGACTACGGCTACGTCGTGACTGTGACTGACTACGGCTACGTCGTGACTGACTATGGCTACGTTGTGACTGACTATGACTACGTTGTGACTGGCTACGTTGTGACTGACTATGGCTACGTCGTGACTGTGACTGACTATGGCTACATCGTGACTGTGACTGACTATGGCTACGTTGTGACTGACTGACTATGGCTACGTTGTGATTGTGACTGACTGCAGCTACGTCGTGACTGACTATGGCTACGTTGTGACTGACTATGACTACGTTGTGACTGGCTACGTTGTGACTGACTATGGCTACGTCGTGACTGTGACTGACTATGGCTACATCGTGACTGTGACTGACTATGGCTACGTTGTGACTGACTGACTATGGCTACGTTGTGACTGTGACTGACTTCGGCTAAGTCATGACTGTGACTGGCTCCGTCTTGACTGTCACTGACTATGGGGTGACTAAAGCTACATCGTGACTGTGACTGACTACGGCTACGTCTTGATTGTGACTGACTACGGCTACGTCATGACTGACTGACTACGGCTACGTCGTGACTGTGACTGACTACGGCTACGTCGTGACTGACTGACTATGGCTACGTTGTGACTGACTATGGCTACGTTGTGACTGACTATGACTACGTTGTGACTGGCTACGTTGTGACTGACTATGGCTACGTCGTGACTGTGACTGACTATGGCTACATCGTGACTGTGACTGACTATGGCTACGTTGTGACTGACTGACTATGGCTACGTTGTGATTGTGACTGACTGCAGCTACGTCGTGACTGACTATGGCTACGTTGTGACTGACTATGACTACGTTGTGACTGGCTACGTTGTGACTGACTATGGCTACGTCGTGACTGTGACTGACTATGGCTACATCGTGACTGTGACTGACTATGGCTACGTTGTGACTGACTGACTATGGCTACGTTGTGATTGTGACTGACTGCAGCTACGTCGTGACTGACTATGGCTACGTTGTGACTGACTATGACTACGTTGTGACTGGCTACGTTGTGACTGACTATGGCTACGTCGTGACTGTGACTGACTATGGCTACATCGTGACTGTGACTGACTATGGCTACGTTGTGACTGACTGACTATGGCTACGTTGTGATTGTGACTGACTGCAGCTACGTCGTGACTGACTATGGCTACGTTGTGACTGACTGCAGCTACGTCGTGACTGACTATGGCTACGTTGTGACTGACTGACTGCAGCTACGTCGTGACTGACTATGGCTACGTTGTGACTGACTGCAGCTACGTCGTGAGCACCATTGCAATATCTCTCAGCCTCTTTTGAACAGACAGATGTGGCGGAGAGGCCGGCGAAGCCTGAAATTCTCATGTCTGTAAATCATGAATCACCCAGAAGGGCGTGCTCCAGCTGCCAGGCCGCTCATCTGGTTCTCGTTACAGCTAAGTTCTTAATTGGACAAACTCATCATCTGTTCAATTGAATCCGTTTGACCCAGTTGTTTGGCCAAAACCTCAATCTGCTGTGGATGGATGGATTGGATCACGAGCAGGACTGGAAAGAGCCTCCAGTCGGCCACCTCCTTTTCACCACAGCCTCCAAAGCAAACAGCGCCCTGTTTACACTGCAGTTTGTCTTATAAAGTGGAAGCTTTACAAAGACAGAGAAAGGGACGAGCATTACATTTGCTCTGAGAATGTAAGCTAGCGTTTCAGTCTTTCAGAATTACAGTTTTTTATTTGTATTGCTTAAGCATGATTTTCAAAACAAGGCCCGTGTTTTCATAACACTACACCCAATTAGCACAACCACACACCCAATTAGCATAACACTACACCCAATTAGCACAACCACACACCCAATTAGCAAAACACTACAGATCCTTTGCAAAATTAAACACTCTTGTAAAAACTATACACTTCTTTTTAAAAACCACACTTTGTTACCATATGAAACACACACGTTTCACATTACTATACTCTGTTCGCACGAGTTACACTCTGCTGTGATAAACCTAAAACACTTTTAGCAATTATACTTCCCTATGACTAGAGTAGGCTACTATCAACAAAGTACAAATATAATGTGAATTCACCAAACACTACACAAGACCAATGTTGCAGACTGAAGAAACTCATTTATTTCTCAACACGCCCAAAAGGTTGACATGGAGATTCATAATACTGTAACCAAACGTCACTTTACATATTGTAAGTTCAAAAAAATAAAATAACTTGACATTGTCTCGTCGCCGAGCTGGATCTGGCTAGAGAATTTCATCAACATCGCAGGCAATGTTGTCATTAGCAAGACACCTTGGAAAGAAACGTCTTGAATGACAAATCCATCCTTGCATTGCTGCTACCTCCATCTGGTCACAGGTCTCGTCCATGGCTTGGATGAGGGGTACCTCAGCCTGGAGACCATATACCTTCTACCGCCATGCCGAGAAAAACTCTTCTATAGGGTTGAGGAATGGAGAGTATGGTGGAAGATATAGGACGGTGAAATGTGGATGTTGCTGAAACCAGTTCTGAACCAGAGCAGAGCGGTGGAAAGACACATTGTCCCAGACAACAATGTATTGCATATGATCGATTTGATTTGCTGCTGTTATGTTGTGCAATTGGTCCAAGAATGTAAGTGTGAGTGTTGTGTTGTAAGGGCCCATATGGGCATGGCGGTGGAGGACACCATTCTGTGTAATGGCTGCACAGAGTGTTATATTACCCCCACCTTGCCCTGGGACATTGACTATAGCCCTGTGGCCAATGATGTTTCTTCCCCTCCTTCGTGTTCTCGTCAGGTTGAACCTGTCACGCCCTGACCAAAGTTTACTTTGTATTTTCTATGTTTTGATTGGTCAGGGTGTGATCTGAGTGGGTATTCTATGTTTCATGTCTTGTTTGTCTATTTCTATGTTCAGCCTGATATGGTTCTCAGTCAGAGGCAGGTGTTCGTCATTGTCTCTGATTGGGAACCATATTTAGGTAGCCTGGGTTTCACTGTGTGTTTGTGGGTGATTGTTCCTGTCCTATGTGTCCACACTATATAGGCTGTTAGGGTTTCGTTACGTTTTGTTTTGTAGTATTGTATTGGAGATTCGTGTTTCGTATTATTAATAAACATGGATCGTAAACCACACGCTGCATTTTGGTCCGACTCTCCTTCGTATGAAGACGAAACTCATTACAGAATCACCCACCACCAACGGACCAAGCGGCGTGTCAACAGGCAGCAGCAGCAGCAAAAAGAGGAGTTACGTTGTAAGGATTTCTGGACATGGGAGGAAATCCTCGACGGGAGAGGACCCTGGGCTAAACCAGGGGAGTATAGCCGCACCAAGGTGCAGCCGAAGAAGGAACAGAGGCAGCAGGAGCAGCCGCAGTGGGAGAGAGCGTCATGGGAGTATGAATTAGATAATGGTGGACCATGGGCTCAACCGGGAGAATATCGCCGTCCCAAGGAAGAACTGGAGGCGGCGAAAGCTGAGAGGCGCAAATATGAGGAAGTAGCACAACGGAGCGGATGGAAGCCCGAGAGTAAGCCTCAAAAATTTCTTGGGGGGGGGCTAACAGGGAGTATGGCTACGCCAGGTCGCAGACCTGAGCCAACTCCCCCTGTTTATCGTGAGGAGCCAAGGAGGAGACCAGAACCGGTGTTGGAGGTAAGCGAAGCAGAGACTGTGAAGGAGTTAATGGGGAAATTGGAGGAGAGTGAAATGAGGGAGTTGCTGTGTTGGTGCTTTAAATATGATATTCGCCCGAAGGAGCGTGTCGGGGATTTATTGGCACCTGGGTCAGTGCTCTCTACTCGTCCTGAGGTGCGTGCTAGTCAGCTGGTGAAGACAGTGCCAGTCTCACGCACCAGGCCTCCTGTGTACCTCCCTAGCCTTGCATGTCCTGTGCCAACACCGCTCTCAAGATCTCCAGTACGCCTTCACGGTCTAACCCATCCTGTGCCACCTCCACACCCCAGCCCTCCGGTAGCAGCTCCCCGCACTAGGCTTCCTGTGCGTGTCCTCGGCCCAGTACCACCAGTGCCAGCACCACGCATCAGGCCTACAGTGCGCCTCACCTGTTCAGCGCTGCCAGAGCCTTCCTCCTCTTCAGCGCTGTTGGAGTCTCCCGCCTGTTTAGCGCTGTCAGAGCTTTCCGCCTCTACAGCGTTGCCGGAGTCTCCCGCCTGTTCGGAGCTGCCAGTCTGCATGGAGCTGCCAGTCTGCATGGAGCTGCAAGTTTGTATAGAGCTGCCAGTCAGCAAGGAGCTGCCAGTATGCATAGAGCTGCCAGTCTGCAAGGAGCTGCCAGTCTGCGAGGAGCCGCCAGAGCTGCCAGTCTGCAGGATGCTGCCAAAGCTGCCAGTCTGCAAGGAGCCGCCAGAGCTGCCAGTTTGTAAGGAGCCGCCGGAGCTGCCAGTTTGTAAGGAGCAGCCAGGGCCGCCAGTTAGCAGGGAGCAGCCAGGGCCGCCAGTTAGCAGGGAGCAGCCAGGGCCGCCAGTTAGCAGGGAGCAGCCAGGGCCGCCAGTCAGCATGGAGCAGCCAGGGCCGCCAGTCAGCATGGAGCAGCCAGAGCAGCCAGGGCCGCCAGTCAGCATGGAGCAGCCAGAGCTGTCAGTCAGCATGGAGCAGCCAGAGCAGCCAGGGCCGCCAGTCAGCATGGAGCAGCCAGAGCTGCCAGTCAGCATAGAGCAGCCAGAGCAGTCTGCCAGCATGGAGCAGCCAGAGCAGCCAGAGCTGTCAGTCAGCATGGAGCAGCCAGAGCTGTCAGTCAGCATGGAGCAGCCAGAGCAGCCAGGGCCGCCAGTCAGCATGGAGCAGCCAGAGCTGCCAGTCAGCATGGAGCAGCCAGAGCAGTCTGCCAGCATGGAGCAGCCAGAGCTGTCAGTCAGCATGGAGCAGCCAGAGCAGCCAGTCTGTGTCGACCAGTCTCTTCCAGATCTGCCAGTCGTCCAGACTCTTCCAGATCTGCCCGTCGTCCAGACTCTTCCAGATCTGCCCGTCGTCCAGACTCTTCCAGATCTGCCAGTCGTCCAGACTCTTCCAGATCTGCCAGTCGTCCAGACTCTTCCAGATCTGCCAGTCGACCAGACTCTTCCAGATCTGCCAGTCGACCAGACTCTTCCAGATCTGCCCGTCGTCCAGACTCTTCCAGATCTGCCAGTCGACCAGACTCTTCCAGATCTGCCAGTCGACCAGACTCTTTCAGATCTGCCCGTCGTCCAGACTCTTCCAGATCTGCCCGTCGACCAGACTCTTCCAGATCTGCCAGTCGACCAGACTCTTCCAGATCTGCCAGTCGACCAGACTCTTCCAGATCTGCCAGTCGACCAGACTCTTCCAGATCTGCCAGTCGACCAGACTCTTCCAGATCTGCCAGTCGACCAGACTCTTCCAGATCTGCCAGTCGACCAGACTCTTCCAGATCTGCCAGTCGACCAGACTCTTCCAGATCTGCCAGTCGACCAGACTCTTCCAGATCTGCCAGTCGACCAGACTCTTCCAGATCTGCCAGTCGACCAGACTCTTCCAGATCTGCCAGTCGACCAGACTCTTCCAGATCTGCCAGTCGACCAGACTCTTCCAGATCTGCCAGTCGACCAGACTCTCTCAGATCTGCCAGTCGTCCAGATTCTCCCAGATCTGCCAGTCGACCAGATTCTCCCAGATCCGCCAGTCGACCAGATTCTCCCAGATCCGCCAGTCGACCAGATTCTCCCAGATCCGCCAGTCGACCAGATTCTCCCAGATCCGCCAGTCGACCAGATTCTCCCAGATCTGCCAGTCGACCAGATTCTCCCAGATCCGCCAGTCGACCAGATTCTTTCAGATCTGCTAGTCGACCAGGATCTGCTGAAACCGCCAGCCAGCCAGGTTCTGGTAGTTTCTACTACCTGCCTGGGCTTCTTCTCAGTGCTGAGCTTCTTCTCAGTGCTGAGCTTCCTCTCAGTGCTGAGCTACCCATCTGTCCCGAGTTACCTCTGTCCCGAGCTGTCCCTCTGTCCCATGTTATCATTGTGGTGGGTAACCTATTTAGGGACGTTTAGGAGGGGGATTAAAACTGTCATGGAGTGGGGTCCACGTCCAGCGCCAGAGCCGCCACCGCGGACAGATGCCCACCCAGACCCTCCCCTATAGGTTCAGGTTTTGCGGCCGGAGTCCGCACCTTGGGGGGGGGGGTACTGTCACGCCCTGACCAAAGTTTACTTTGTATTTTCTATGTTTTGATTGGTCAGGGTGTGATCTGAGTGGGTATTCTATGTTTCATGTCTTGTTTGTCTATTTCTATGTTCAGCCTGATATGGTTCTCAGTCAGAGGCAGGTGTTCGTCATTGTCTCTGATTGGGAACCATATTTAGGTAGCCTGGGTTTCACTGTGTGTTTGTGGGTGATTGTTCCTGTCCTATGTGTCCACACTATATAGGCTGTTAGGGTTTCGTTACGTTTTGTTTTGTAGTATTGTATTGGAGATTCGTGTTTCGTATTATTAATAAACATGGATCGTAAACCACACGCTGCATTTTGGTCCGACTCTCCTTCGTATGAAGACGAAACTCATTACAGAACCCAGCCTCATCTATGCAAATGAACTCATGCTGGATCTCCTCTCCATCCATTCGTAAAACTCTGAAAAACAGTGTCAGGCAAAATTGTGTCGTTCAGTGTAGATCTAGTATACATACAGTACAGTAAAAGATTGAGACAGTATGCAAGATCACACTGCTAAAGTGAATACATACCTCTGCATAATCATGCCGCAGTCGTTTCAACCTTTCGTAATTGCGCCCGAAAGGCACTCGATAAATTTGCTTCATTTGAATATGTTTTTTTTTTAGGATGCGTGCCAGTGTTGATGTTGAGACCTGATGGATATCGTTGAAAATGGCGTGGTTATTGACAATGTTAGCTTGGAGCTGCTTGAGTGTTATAGCATTGTTGGCCAAAACCATGTTTACTATCTCCCTCTCTTGCTGTTCTGTGAACATAGGAGGCCTTCCCCCTCTTCGTCCCTGACCCTCAATCCGAAAAAAAAACCAGTATACAATAGTACAGTAATTTCACAGGAAAATGTAACAGAAGTGCTGATAGTGCATAGAATACAGTACTGTAAGCAGTTACTGAAACCGTGCAGATGTTTTTGATATGATGATATTTTTGCAATACCTATTTTCCAGTCGAAATGTTCTCATCACACTTGCCACTGTATATCGGCTTAGATTTGGCTGTACTCGCAGTCCAGCCTCCCTCAGCGTCAGGCCGTGGTTGACAACGTGGTCAACCAGTGTTGCGCGGATCTCATTTGTCAGATTCGGTCCTCTTTGAGCACCTTCTTGTCTTCCTCCTTGTCTTCCTTCTCTTCCTCGTCATCGTCGTCTTACTCTTTCTCTGACTCTTTCCATTGTGCTTGAAGACCAATGAACTCACCTGCTGCTTTTTATAGTGCTTATACACCTTATTGGTGTGTCTACAATTAAGCAAACGGGTGTTTGCACACCTGATGACTGTGTTGAACCAATTGGCTGGACGGTGTGGTAATTTGACAGTCAGTGCTTTGGTATTGCAAGGACGTGACTTCGTGATAGATTTTTGTGTGTAATGTATGTTAAGTGTGTTTAGTGTTTTGCAAATCACTGTGTGTAGAGTTTTGCAAAAAGTGTGAGGTTGACAATGTGCTTATAGTTGTGCAAATATGGGCTGATGTTTTGCTTCTTGAGTGTAAGGTTTTGCTAATAGTGTACTACTGTTAATTTTAGTGTGTAAGCAATCCAAAAAAACTGTAATCATGACAATGACTTGCAGTTATGTACTGGAACACATTTCTCAAACACTAAGGCTGTGTTGAGAGGAAGCCCAATTCTGATCTTTTGGATAATTATTGGCCTTTTGTCCAATCAGGGGCTACTTTTTCTTTGTGTTCTGGAACGTAGCCCTGTTTCTTTGTGTTCTGGAACGTAGCCCTGTTTCTTTGTGTTCTGGAACGTAGCCCTGTTTCTTTGTGTTCTGGAACGTAGCCCTGTTTCTTTGTGTTCTGGAACGTAGCCATGTTTCTTTGTGTTCTGGAACGTAGCCCTGTTTCTTTGTGTTCTGGAACTGTCTTTGTTTCTTTCATTTTTGTTCATTGATTTCACCTGTGTTGGTTTCTCACCTGGTCTCATCAGCTCCTTATTTAGTTCAGTTCTTTCTGTTTGTATGGTTGTGAGGTATTGTTTGTTTTTGACTGCCTGCCTGCCTTTGACCATTGCCTGCCTGCCTTTGACCATTGCCTGCCTGCCTTTGACCATTGCCTGCCTGTGTTTGACCATTGCCTGCCTGTGTTTGACCATTGCCTGCCTGCCTTTGACCATTGCCTGCCTGTGTTTGACCATTGCCTGCCTGTGTTTGACCATTGCCTGCCTGTGTTTGACCATTGCCTGCCTGTGTTTGACCATTGCGTGCCTGTGTTTGACCATTGCGTGCCTGTGTCTGACCATTGCCTGCCTGTGTTTGACCATTGCCTGCCTGTGACCACGATTCCTGACTTCTGCTAAGGCCTAATAAACATCTACCGTGCTCTGTGGGTGAATCTGCACCTTTTTCTTCCGAAGTATTCATTACAAAACTGAAAAGAAGAAGGTATTATATGTTTTTAATGTTATTTTCAAATCACTTCCTGAATTGACTACCTTAAATTCAAATGACAATGTGTCATGTATAAAATAAGTAGTTTTATTGGAATTGTCTTGCATTGTATTTTATTTTTAATTGTGCCAGTCTATTGTCTATTTTTACTGGCTTTTAGAATAATTGTATCCATAGAATATCCTGGTCATCCCTTAGTAAAAGCATCTACTATGTTATTTAAGTACGATGCTATTGATATTAAGTATTCAAATATTTAAGATCATAGATTGATCAGAGCTTTCAAAATAAATGATGCAGCGATAATTACGTATGGAGAGTCATGTAGCTGTACTGTAAGTTTGTTTATGAGGACCTTATTTGTGTGATTTTCTAAATAAAACTATTTGCATATTTTTTTTAAATGTTACATCCCCTTGGAAACAAAGTAAAACAGTAACCTTTAATTCATCAGTTGAAAAGTTGTGATATATTGTATTTAGATTAGATGTGCATTCAAATTGCTAATTTACATTTATGAAATGACTTATATATTGCAAAAAGAGGGAGCCTATTGGGAAACTATTGGTCCTTTGTTCTCTCTTTCAACTACCTTGTCCTGTATGACTTTGTCTTGCAGAATTGAGAAATTGTAAAATACATGTTTATGATGAAACCCAATATGCATTGGTTAGATACTTCAACTACTACTACTATTACCACTACTACTAATACTACTACTACTAATACTACTAATGCCAGTACTGCTATTGCTGCTGCTACAGCTACTACTACTACTGATACTACTACGACTGCTACTGCTACTACAACTGCCACTGCTACCACTACTACTACTGCTACTGCTACTGCTACTACTAATGCTACTACTACTAATGCCAGTACTGCTATTGCTGCTGCTACTGCTACTACTACCTGTACTACTACTACTACTACTACTTCTACAACAACGACTACTTCTACTACTACTACTACAACTACTATTACTACTAATACCGCAACTACCACTACCACCACCTCTACCACTAACACTACTACTACTACTACTACTACCACCGCTACTACCACCACTTCTACTACCACTACCACTACAACTACCATTACTACTACTACTACTACCACTAGCAAAACCACTACTACCACTACTACGACTACCACCACTACGACTACCACCACATCTACGCCTCCTACTACTGCTACTGCCACTACCACTACTAACACTAATACTACCACCATTACTACCACTACTACCACTGCTACTACTGCTACTACTACCACCGCTACTACCACGACTACTAGTACTTCTACTACCACTAACACTACCTCTACTACTACTACCGCTACTTCTACCACTACCGCCACTACCACTACTACCACTACCACTAACACTACTAAAACTACAATTACTAATACTCCAACTACTAGCAATACTACTACAGCTACTACCACCACCACTACCACTACCAATACTACCACTACCACTACCAATACTACCACTACCGCTACCACTACCACTACTACCACTACACCTACCATTACTACTACTACTACAACGTATACTACTCCTACTACTACTACCACTAACAATACTACTACCACTACTACCACTTCTATGCCTGCTACTACTACTACTGCTACTACTACTACTACTACTACTACTACCACCGCTACAACCACCACTCCTACTACTCCTTCTACTACCACTATTACCACTACAACTACCATTACTACTCCTCCTACTACTACTACCACCACCACTATTCTACTACTACCACTACCACTACCACTTATACTACTACCACTACTACTACTACTACTACTAGTACTACTACTGCCACTACCAGTTCCACCACTACCGCCACTACCACTACTACCACCACTACCACTACCTCTACTAGTACTACCACTACTACCACTTCTACGCCTGCTACTGCTGCTACTACTACTACTGCGACTACTGCTACTACTACTACTACCACCACTACTACCACTACTACTACTACTTCTGCTACCACTATCACTACCACTATTACCACTACAACTACCATTCCTTCTCCTACTACTACTACCACCACCATTATTCTACTACTACTACTACCACTACCACTACCACCACTTATACTACTACCACTACCACTACTACTACTAGTACTACTACTGCCACTACCAGTTCCACCACTACCGCCACTACCACTACTACCACTACTACCGCTACCACTACTAGTACTACCACTACTACCACTTCTACACCTGCTACTGCTGCTACTACTACTACTTCTACAACAACGACTACTTCTACTACTACTACTACAACTACTATTACTACTAATACCGCAACTACCACTACCACCACCTCTACCACTAACACTACTACTACTACTACTACTACCACCGCTACTACCACCACTTCTACTACCACTACCACTACAACTACCATTACTACTACTACTACTACCACTAGCAAAACCACTACTACCACTACTACGACTACCACCACTACGACTACCACCACATCTACGCCTCCTACTACTGCTACTGCCACTACCACTACTAACACTAATACTACCACCATTACTACCACTACTACCACTGCTACTACTGCTACTACTACCACCGCTACTACCACGACTACTAGTACTTCTACTACCACTAACACTACCTCTACTACTACTACCGCTACTTCTACCACTACCGCCACTACCACTACTACCACTACCACTAACACTACTAAAACTACAATTACTAATACTCCAACTACTAGCAATACTACTACAGCTACTACCACCACCACTACCACTACCAATACTACCACTACCACTACCAATACTACCA
Source organism: Oncorhynchus mykiss (assembly GCF_057628025.1). NCBI lineage: Eukaryota > Metazoa > Chordata > Actinopteri > Salmoniformes > Salmonidae > Oncorhynchus > Oncorhynchus mykiss. The sequence goes on from NC_143032.1 coordinate 7,485,405, forward strand.
CTACCGCTACCACTACCACTACTACCACTACACCTACCATTACTACTACTACTACAACGTATACTACTCCTACTACTACTACCACTAACAATACTACTACCACTACTACCACTTCTATGCCTGCTACTACTACTACTGCTACTACTACTACTACTACTACTACTACCACCGCTACAACCACCACTCCTACTACTCCTTCTACTACCACTATTACCACTACAACTACCATTACTACTCCTCCTACTACTACTACCACCACCACTATTCTACTACTACCACTACCACTACCACTTATACTACTACCACTACTACTACTACTACTACTAGTACTACTACTGCCACTACCAGTTCCACCACTACCGCCACTACCACTACTACCACCACTACCACTACCTCTACTAGTACTACCACTACTACCACTTCTACGCCTGCTACTGCTGCTACTACTACTACTGCGACTACTGCTACTACTACTACTACCACCACTACTACCACTACTACTACTACTTCTGCTACCACTATCACTACCACTATTACCACTACAACTACCATTCCTTCTCCTACTACTACTACCACCACCATTATTCTACTACTACTACTACCACTACCACTACCACCACTTATACTACTACCACTACCACTACTACTACTAGTACTACTACTGCCACTACCAGTTCCACCACTACCGCCACTACCACTACTACCACTACTACCGCTACCACTACTAGTACTACCACTACTACCACTTCTACACCTGCTACTGCTGCTACTACTACTACTGCGACTACTGCTACTACTACTACTACCACCACTACTACCACTACTACTACTACTTCTGCTACCACTATCACTACCACTATTACCACTACAACTACCATTACTTCTCCTACTACTACTACCACCACCATTATTCTACTACTACTACTACCACTACCACTACCACCACTTATACTACTACCACTACCACTACTACTACTAGTACTACTACTGCCACTACCAGTACCACCACTACCACTTCCACTACTACCACTACTACCACTACCGCTACCACTACTACCACTACACCTACCATTACTACTATTACTACTACTTATACTACTCCTACTACTACTACCACTAACAAAGCTACTACTACTACTAATACCACCACTACTACTACTTCCACTACCTCTACTACTGCTACTACTGCTTCTGCTACTACTACTATTACTACTACTACTGCTACTATACTACTACTACTATTACTACCATTACCACTACTGCTGCTGACACTATTACTATTACTACTGCTATTACTACCACTACTACCACTTCTACCAATACTACTACTTCTACAACCCCAACCACTAGTAGTAGGAGTAGCAGTACTACCACTACTATTACTACTACTACTACTACTACTACTACTAACACTACTACTGCTATCATTACTGCTATCACTGATACCACTACTACTACTACTACTACTACTACTACTACTAATATCATTACTACTAACACTACTACTACCACCATTACTGCTATCACTGATACCACTACTACTACTACTACTACTACTACTACTACTACTACTACTACTATCATTACTACTAACACTACTACTACTATCATTACTGCTATCACTGATACCACTACTACTACTACTACTACTACTACTACTACTACTACTACTACTACTATCATTACTGCTATCACTACTACTATCATTACTACTAACACTACTACTACTACTATCATTACTGCTAACACTACTACTACTACTATCATTACTAGTAACACTACTACTACTACTACTACTACTACCACTACTACTACTAACACTACTACCACTTCTACTACTAACACTACTACCACTACTAACACCACTACCACTACTACTACTACTACTACTATCATCACTGCTATCACTACTACTACTACTACTACTACTACCACTACTACTACTAACACTACTACCACTACTACTACTAACACCACTACCACTACTACTACTAACACCACTACCACTACTACTACTAACACCACTACCACTACTACTACTACTACTACTATCATCACTGCTATCACTACTACTACTACTAATACTACTACCACTACTACTACTACTACTACTACTACTACCACTACTACTACTAACACTACTACCACTACTACTACTAACACCACTACCACTACTACTACTAACACCACTACCACTACTACAACCAACACTAATTCTGCTACTATTTGTATTAATACCACTACTACTACTACTAATAATAATAATAATACTATGAATACTACTACTACTACTACTAGATCAACAGTAAAGAATGATATTGTATTCTACTCTTCTCTCTTCTATTTTGATGACTCTCGCTGGTTAACGTGTTCAGGTTTGTGCACATTGCCCAGATTTTACTATGCCAAAATACTATAAAAATGGATACAGGTTAGACCAGTGGAATGTATTGACAATTGATGGATTACATCTTCCTGGGAATTCTCCCAGTGACCTAATGGTTGTGCTGTGTCCGATTACCAGTTAGGATATTTAAAGCAAATTGAAGTTAATTGAATAAGACTGTTGGCACTGCACCCACTGTAAGCAGATCTAACTGGTATGGAGCAACGATTTATATATATACAATAGATGACTCATAGAGGGCGCTGTTTTGAAGCTTCCAGGCCTCAATCTTGTTACTCCCCCTCCATTGTAAAAAAATATGTTGGAAGCTATGTAAATGCATTTATTAATGTGTACATTTATTTTTGACACATTTATTCTACTACCTTAATACACATGTTTTTCTCATTTTTATTTCACCTTTATTGAACCAGATAGGCTAGTTGAGAACAATTTCTCATTTACAACTGCGACCTGGCCAAGATAAAGCAAAGCAGTGCAACACAAACAACAACACAGAGTTACACATGGGATAAACACACATACATACAGTCAATAATACAATAGAAAAAGTCTATATACAGCGTGTGCAAATGAGGTAGGATAAGGGCTATAAATAGGCCATAGTGGCGAAATAATTACGATATAGCAATTAAACACTGGAGTGATAGATGTACAGAAGATGAGTGTGCAAATAGAGATACTGGGGTGCAAAGGAACAAAATAAAGAAAATAAATAACAGTATGGGGATGAGGTAGATGGATCGGCTATTTACAGATGGGCTATGTACAGGTGCAGTGATCTGTGAGCTGCTCTGACATCTGGTGCTTAAAGTTAGTGAGGGAGATATGAGTCTCCAGCTTCAGTGATTTTTGCAGTTCGTTCCAGTCATTGGCAGCAGAGAACTGAAAGGAAAGGCGGCCAAAGCAGGAATTGGCTTTGGGGGTGACCAGTGAAATATACCTGCTGGAGCGTGTGCTACAGGTGGGTGCTGCTATGGTGAAGTCAAGGATCGGTAGGATAGTCCGTTTAACGAGGGTATGTTTGGCAGCATGAGTGAAGGATGCCCTGTTGCGAAATAGGAAGCCAATTCTAGGTTTCATTATAGATTGGAGATGCTTAATGTGAGTCTGGAAGGAGAGTTTACAGTCTAGCCAGACACCTAGGTATTTGTAGTTGTCCACATACTCCAAGTCAGAACCGTCCAAGGTAGTGATGCTGGACGGGCGGGCAGATGTGGGCAGCGATCAGTTGAAAAACATGCATTTAGTTTTACCTGCATTTAAGAGCAGTTGGAGGCCTCGGAAGGAGAGTTGTGTGGCTTTGAAGCTCGTCTGGAGGTTAGTTAACATAGTCTCCAAAGAAGGGCCAGAAGTATACAGAATGGAGTCGTCTGCGTAGAGGTGGATCAGAGAATCACCCGCAGCAAGAGCGACATCATTGATATATACAGAGAAAAGAGTCGGCCCGAGAATTGAACCCTGTGGCACCCCAATAGAGACTGCCAGAAATCCGGACAGCAGGCCCTCCGATTTGACACACTGAACTCTGTCTGAGAAGTATTTGGTGAACCAGGCGAGGCAATCATTTGAGAAACCAAGGCTGTTGAGTCTGCTGGTAAAAATATGGTGATTGACAGAGTCGAAAGCCTTGGCCAGATCGATGAATACAACCCATATTATGTGAGCTAAACATAAACATTAAAAATGAAGTACCAATGTTAACAAAAAACACTTAAATACATGAATTTTGTCCTTGAAACATTTAAATTAAATGCTGTAGAATTCCATTCATTCTTATGGAGGACTGCGTTTCTGAGGAGGGACAATATGGCCGACAAATCCACTCATTGGCCAATGCACAACAGGACAGTCCAGGGTTTTTACACATTGTTGATGTGGAGAGCCCTCCCCCTGCCTGATGTGAAGAAGCATGCGCCGCCCTATTTGGTCAAATTGCTTGTCAATCAAGAGTGCTACCACGGTGACAGAGACAAAGTATCTGACTGTAAATGTGTAATATATTATTTCATCCGTTGTTCAGACAGATGAGAGAGCGAAATCAGATTAGACAGCCAGGTTACAAACAGTCAGTTGAGTTTAAAATATTGAAACATTGTTGCACGCTTCGACATCATTTAATTACACATGAAAGTAACAGTTTTCTCCTCTGAAATATCCATGAGGGATGCGGTCTTATTTTATCACTCCTAAAGCTGTGAAGTACTGCTACTTTTGTGGTCATATTGTAGCCAACGTCTACTACTAGTCTTCCAGCCTACTAGGGAAGTTGGGGTTGCTGTCGTTGTCTGTTTTGTTTTAAAGTGACAGGAAAGACGGCACGCTGTAAAACATTCAGCCCTGATCGAATCGACGCGATGATTCCTGAATGTCCCCGGAGCCGAGAGACAAGGAGCCGAACGCGGTGCCACTATGGCCAGGTAGCCGAACCAAACCAGAACTGTTTTGGGCTACTTTCCGAGATCAAAACTCTTATCAAGAATGAACCATTCACTGACCACTACACCATCATCCCGGGCAAAGAACTTGGCAGGTAACTAACGTTAATAAGTTCTTAGTAAATAACGTTACTGTAGATCTGATGCTGAGCATCTATCCAGCTTGTCTCTCTGGGAATTGTCTGAAGAACTTCTGAGCTACTGTGTCTGTCTGTTTCCATACTTCTGATAATACTGAAGATGTAGTGCAATTTTTTTTTTTGCCATTTCTTGAATAGTTGACATTCAAATATCCCCGTTTCTGGCTGTGGTAGTTAGATGTGCTAGCTACTAGCTATCTCTAGTTAGATGAGGTCTCCTTTCCTGCTGTCATTGTGTAGGTATTTGTCTGCACCGCAAGTTATTTGACATTATTTTATTTAACATTACGCCATGATATTCTGTCCAGCAGTTAAGGGTTTTGCAACATAGATTTTTGATTGTAGACATCCGTGTAAATTGGGGAATCCGTTGAAGGGACTTGCGTCAATGTCACCGCGCACTTGGAGACAAGCCATTCGTGCATTTAATGTTCACCCTTGAGTATAGGGTGCCAGCTGAAAAATCACGCCTCTCTTGTTTGAGAATGCTGGAGAAGGCTATGTATGGCAGGCTATAGCGGTGGGCTTGCATTTTCTCCACAGCAAGGTCACTCGAGGCGTCATATCTTTGCTGAGTGTTTGAACTGCAATGTGAGCTGATGTGTCTGATAAATTGTAAAAAAAAATATATATAAAAAATAAGCATCACTGAAGCACATGAGTTATTTTCTGTAAGGAAAAATGCAATTCAGTTTTCAGCCAGTCTTCACTAGGCCTTGTCTTGGGACAGATTCCTTTCCTTCCTAAATGCAGTTTACAAACACTTTGGCAATGGGCTGTATGTTATAATTTGCAGCAATGGGCTGTATGTTTCAAATTGCCTTTAGTTGCACCAGTGACTTAGCCTAAATGCAGCTCTCTCCATGTTATAAAGTATGATGAAGCACCTGGTAAATACTGCATAGCCGGCTGTATTGACTCTCAATTCAATGATGTCAAGGGAAATACTTCAAGACTATCTTGTCATTGGCACTTTCAAACTCCAAACTTCACCACTGAATAATGGCTTTAGTCCACTTCTTGGGAGCCAACTCTGTGGTTCTTTCTCTGCTTCACTGACAGAGAACAAATGGGGGATTCCAGTGTGGGTTTTTTTTAACGAGTGGAAATGTCTCAGCCTCCTCTTTCCACACAGCTCTCTTAACATGCTAGTTAAAGTCAGGGCATTGTGTCTTTTGCCCTGTGAGCATTGTAAAGAGCGCCACTTAGACTAGGCAATGCAAACACCACACTCAACCCTGTGAATGGCACCATGTTGACCCCAAGCAAAACCTACAGCAGGGTAATATATATATATATATACTTTGGAACAGATTTCCAATATTTATATATATTTTTTTTTTATTGTTTTACATAAAAGACTGTAAAAACTAATCAGCTCCATGTGATTTACATTTTGGAAATGTGTTCCAAAGTAATCCCACGCATAATAGAGAGATATATGTGATCTTGGTAAGCAAAGTTTGAAATTATTATGTTTTAGTCATATGTTATATCTGTTTGGGTTTCTTGTGGTCAATTTGCAGTCTACAAATGATTTGTAATTATGTTCCGGCCCCCTGACCATCTACTCAATAAAATGACAAAAAAAATAATCCCCATCGACTAGTTGATGATTCCTGACCTACGGTATATCTCCTCTGATTGGATTAAGCCGATAAGAAGTGCGTGAGTCCTGTTGGATGTCAAAGGCATTGTCCTTTTTATAGAAGGCATTTGAGCTATGCATGTCTGTCTGACGTTTTAAGCCATTTATTTCATAAGAGGGACATTCAGAATGTGACTTTGCATCACATGACCTGCCGTTGGGTCTGAGATTAGCCAAAGGCACTCACTTCAAAGTGTTTGACTAAGCCACATCCGAATCAGATCATCGTTCCCTCTGCCCAGTGACCAGCTGCTAGGGAAGTACCCATCTGGTGACTGGTCACAAGCATCCTCTGGCCAAAGCCCCACAATCTCTAGCTGATGTTTGTTGCTATGTACGTACTCACTGTTCATTAATTTATCATGGATCATCAAACTGTAGAAAAATAATTTTAAAATGTGAACTCTCTGTCTGTAGGATCATTTCTTCATGGTATCTGATTGGCTGCCTCTGCTATGTGTGTGTTTGTTTGGCAGAATACCATGGAAACTGCTATCTAAACTGAGACTGAAGCTTAGTGCCTGCCAATGGGAACAGGAGTTACATTTTGCCATAGGAGAACTTCATGGAACATTGGCTAGAGTATTTTTTTAGAAAAGGCCCACAAGGAATCACTGTTCTCAGGTCTCAGATGTAGCTGGAATTCACTTGAGTCCTGAAACCACCTCTGTTACTGTGACACTCAACATTTCACATTCAATTGAATTCGGCCGAGCCTACACACATGTCTAACGTGTTTGTATGGATTGATTACAAATAGATTTTTCCTCCATAAGGCATGGATGTCATGAAGTTAGCTGGAGATGCATGATGGCTAACAATCTACAGTGGTCATACTGTACCAACTGATATTATGACCATTAGTCCTTTACCACCTCGATGAGAAACATTCAATTACGATGTCTGGACGCCTGAATTGAGGCAGTAGTGCGAGCCGTGTGTAAATATCATGTGTTTTGTTTTGGTTGGCTTTGTATGCTTATTTCTGTAAATCATTGTGATTAATGAAGTTATCTGTCTGTAAAGCTGAAGTAAGCACTTGACTAATAAATTACACTACTAAGCTGTTTCATTTGGTTGGGTTGTTTGTAAGTACGCCAGCTGCCAGGAGATTATGAACCTCGTTATTTAGCCTGGAACTCAATTTGAGCTGTGTGTTCTACTGTGCTCGTGTCACCTGTGTGTTCTACTGTGCTCGTGTCACCTGTGTGTTCTACTGTGCTCGTGTCACCTGTGTGTTCGACTGTGCTCGTGTCACCTGTGTGTTCTACTGTGCTCGTGTCACCTGTGTGTTCGACTGTGCTCGTGTCACCTGTGTGTTCTACTGTGCTCGTGTCACCTGTGTGTTCTACTGTGCTCGTGTCACCTGTGTGTTCTACTGTGCTCGTGTCACCTGTGTGTTCGACTGTGCTCGTGTCACCTGTGTGTTCTACTGTGCTCGTGTCACCTGTGTGTTCTACTGTGCTCGTGTCACCTGTGTGTTCTACTGTGCTCGTGTCCCCTGTGTGTTCTACTGTGCTCGTGTCACCTGTGTGTTCTACTGTGCTCGTGTCACCTGTGTGTTCTACTGTGCTCGTGTCACCTGTGTGTTCTACTGTGCTCGTGTCACCTGTGTGTTCTACTGTGCTCGTGTCACCTGTGTGTTCTACTGTGCTCGTGTCACCTGTGTGTTCGACTGTGCTCGTGTCACCTGTGTGTTCGACTGTGTACGTGTCACCTGTGTGTTTTACTGTGCTCGTGTCCCCTGTGTGTTCTACTGTGCTCGTGTCCCCTGTGTTTTCTACTGTGCTCGTGTCCCCTGTGTGTTCTACTGTGCTCGTGTCCCCTGTGTGTTCGACTGTGCTCGTGTCACCTGTGTGTTCGACTGTGCTCGTGTCACCTGTGTGTTCTACTGTGCTCGTGTCACCTGTGTGTTCTACTGTGCTCGTGTCACCTGTGTGTTCTACTGTGCTCGTGTCACCTGTGTGTTCGACTGTGCTCGTGTCACCTGTGTTAGTCTTTTTTGTGTATTTTAAATAAAATGCGATTTTATTTGTCACATGCGCCGACTACAACGATGTAAAATTTATTGTGAAATTATTGCTTACAAGCCCTTCCAATGATGCAGAATAAAAATAAAATAATGAAAATAGTAGAACGAGGAACAAAATACAAAATAATTGAGCTCTATACAGGAAGTACCAGTACCAGATCAATGTGGAGCTATATACAGGAAGTACCAGTACCATATCAATGTGGAGCTATATACAGGAAGTACCAGTACCATATCAATGTGGAGCTATATACAGGGAGTACCAGTACCAGATCAATGTGGAGCTCTATACAGGAAGTACCAGTACCAGATCAATGTGGAGCTATATACAGGAAGTACCAGTACCAGATCAATGTGGAGCTATATACAGGGAGTACCAGTACCAGATCAATGTGGAGCTATATACAGGGAGTACCAGATCAATGTGGAGCTATATACTGGGAGTACCAGATCAATGTGGAGCTCTATACAGGGAGTACCAGATCAATGTGGAGCTATATACAGGGAGTACCAGATCAATGTGGAGCAATATACTGGGAGTACCAGATCAATGTGGAGCTATATACAGGGAGTACCAGTACCAGATCAATGTGGAGCTATATACAGGGAGTACCAGATCAATGTGGAGCTCTATACAGGGAGTACCAGTACCAGATCAATGTGGAGCTATATACAGGGAATACCAGATCAATGTGGAGCTATATACACGGAGTACCAGATCAATGTGGAGCTCTATACAGGAAGTACCAGTACCAGATCAATGTGGAGCTATATACAGGGAGTACCAGATCAATGTGGAGCTATATACAGGGAGTACCAGATCAATGTGGAGCTATATACAGGGAGTACCAGTACCAGATCAATGTGGAGCTATATACAGGGAGTACCAGATCAATGTTGTGCTATATACAGGGAGTACCAGTACCAGATCAATGTGGAGGTATATACAGGAAGTACCAGTACCAGATCAATGTGGAGCTATATACAGGGAGTACCAGTACCAGATCAATGTGGAGCTATATACAGGGAGCACCAGATCAATGTGGAGCTCTATACAGGGAGTACCAGATCAATGTGGAGCTATATACAGGGAGTACCAGTACCAGATCAATGTGGAGCTATATACAGGGAGTACCAGATCAATGTGGAGCTATATACAGGGAGTACCAGATCACTATGGAGCTATATACAGGGTGTACAAGTACCAGATCAATGTGGAGTGCATTCCGAAAGTATTCAGACCACCTTGAAGTCGAAGGAATTGTCTGTAGGGCTCAGAGACAAGATTGTGTCGAGGCACAGATCTGGGATAGGGTACAAAAAAATTCTGCAGCATTGAAGGTCCCCAAGAACACAGTGGCCTCCATCATTCTTAAATGAAAGAAGTGTGGAACCACCAAGACTCTTCCTAACTGAGTGATCGGGGGAGAAGGGCCTTGGTCAGGGAGGTGACCAATAACCTGTTGGTCACTCTGACAGAGCTCCAGAGTTCCTCTGTGGAGATGCGAGAACCTTCTTGAAGGACAACCATCTCTGCAACACTCCACCAATCAGGCAAAAGGCATTTTCTCAAGCAATAATTTTGCTACGACTGTCTGTAAGTGTTTTGAACAAGGAGCCTAATGGGAAGGATATGTAACCTGCAAACTGTCTGTTATTGGCAGAGAGATTTGATTATTTGTTATTCGTCTATTAATTAACCTATACCGCCAGGTGACATTGTCAGGCAGGCCAATACTCCACCGTGCAAAACGAGCTGAAATTTTAGGCGGTCTTTTCAAACAGCTCTTACACTAAAATGGTATTGTCATTTTCACAATTTCACACAGTATTATTCCAACCTCATGGTGTGGAAATATCCATAAAACACAGGAAAATCACGTTTTTGACTGCACTGCCCCTTTAAGACTCTTCAGGCCTAAATTCCAAAGAATTCACTAGATAAATGAGTAGTTTAAAGGCTATACTCGTAGTTTAGTTCGTCAACCACTCGTAGTTTAGTTCGTCACCAAATGTCAAGGAATTAGGTTGGTAACAGGGCTAAAAGCGTCAGTCTTGCTGTAGTCTAAATATTTTGAGCTTTTTAAGTATTATTATTATTGTTTCAGTTAAAAACAACTCTATCACATGCCTCAGGCAGCATACAGATGAAACCAAGATAACCCAGGATTACATAGAGAGAGATTAGAGCACGTTAACCCAGGATTAAGTAGAGAGAGGCTAGAGCACGTTAACCCAGGATTAAGTAGAGAGAGGCTAGAGCACGTTAACCCAGGATTAAGTAGAGAGAGGCTAGAGCACATTAACCCAGGATTAAGTAGAGAGAGGCTAGAGCACGTTAACCCAGGATTAAGTAGAGAGAGGCTAGAGCACGTTAACCCAGGATTAAGTAGAGAGAGGCTAGAGCACATTAACCCAGGATTAAGTAGAGAGAGGCTAGAGCACGTTAACCCAGGATTAAGTAGAGAGAGGCTAGAGCACGTTAACCCAGGATTAAGTAGAGAGAGGCTAGAGCACGTTAACCCAGGATTAAGTAGAGAGAGGCTAGAGCACGTTAACCCAGGATTACGTAGAGAGAGGCTAGAGCACGTTAACCCAGGATTAAGTAGAGAGAGGCTAGAGCACGTTAACCCAGGATTACATAGAGAGAGGCTAGAGCACGTTAACCCAGGATTAAATAGAGCGAGGCTAGAGCACGTTCTACTGCTCTCTGGTGAAATCCATCACATTTATTTCCACTTTGCTTCATCTCTTTTGGATCTTGCCAGACTTGCTCTAATAAATTAAACTAGGTTTACGTCTTCAAACAATAGCCTTATGGGATATTCAGTTCTTCAAGTAGTTTCGTCTCTATGCCAAAATTAAAGCCTGTTCATATTGCTAAGGGCTGTATGACTGAAAGTAGTGCTAAAACTCTTCAAATAATCCTGTCATATCACCATTGAATGTTTTGAAGAAAAGTTGTGATGTTTTCCCCATAACATTCCAGTGGTCAGTGGATCTTTCAGTGTCTCGTCAGGGGAGGAAAAAAAAGCTCTGTCATCATGGATTAATAAGAGAGTGTGACGTTTTAGAATTGCTCTTTCCCCGAAGGGTTAGACTGCAGTTACAGCAGGCTGTGGGCAGGTGGTACGCGCCCTCCCATACTCCCCCAGCATCTAAAACATCAAGTCATCTGCACACACACACACACTCCTTGGGATAGCTCACGTCGTCGTGTGTGTGTGTGTGTGTGTGTGTGTGCGCGCCTGCCTGTCAGTGTGGTCCCGGTCCCAAACCCCCTTTACTAACCCCTATCATGTTTTGACCAAAACCTCCCCCTCTGTTTCTCACAGAAGGAACCTATGTGTCTTGACAGTCAGGCAGGATACCATGACATCATCGCCCAAGCTTTTCATGTTGTTTGAGTCTCGCGGCAGGGCCGGAGGCAACATTTGCTGAGCGCCGTGGAAACAGCCAACCGCGGAGAAATGAGGGGGGAGGACATGTGAAAGCCAAGTTGGTTATTGAACCCCATCCACGAGATCCCTCTGTACTCTCTTGTCTCAAGAGATGATGGGCAGGGCAGGGAGGGGTGTATGTCACTCTCTATTCTTCCTCCCTTCAAAGCAATTTAATGACGTTGATTTAACTTTCTGTCCTTCTACAGCTGTTACACGCCTCAGCAAGAAATCTCTCATTTCTGTCATCAACTGGGCCTAATCCGTTTTCTGTTGATTATTAACGCATGCCGTTGAGACCCTGTAGGATTAAAACGGTGCTACATGCTATGGTGTTACCTTTCTCCCTCAGCAAATTCAATTTGTCATGCCCTTTCACATGTACTGAGCCTGTGCCGAGAGAGAGAAATCCAGGCGAGGAAGTCTAACACGAGTATGGAAATTGTTCATCTCCACATAGGCGTGGCGAGTGAACCGCGTCTTTTATTGTGGCCGATTAACCACCATGTAACGGATCCTGAGCCGCACTGAAAAGACACGGTGGGATTTAGAAACGGACATCCCCAGGGGAGGGCGTCGAGGCAGCCCAGGGGAGGGCGTCGAGGAAGCCCAGGGGAGGGCGTCGAGGCAGCCCAGGGGAGGGCGTCGAGGCAGCCCAGGGGAGGGCGTCGAGGCAGCCCAGGGGAGGGCGTCGAGGCAGCCCAGGGGAGGGCGTCGAGGCAGCCCAGGGGAGGGCGTCGAGGCAGCCCAGGGAAGGGCGTCGAGGCAGCCCAGGGGAGGGCGTCGAGGCAGCCCAGGGGAGGGCGTCGAGGCAGCCCAGGGAAGGGCGTCGAGGCAGCCCAGGGGAGGGCGACGAGGCAGCCCAGGGGAGGGCGTCGAGGCAGCCCAGGGGAGGGCGTCGAGGCAGCCCAGGGGAGGGCGTCGAGGCAGCCCAGGGGAGGGCGACGAGGCAGCCCAGGGGAGGGCGACGAGGCAGCCCAGGGGAGGGCATCGAGGCAGCCCAGGGGAGGCCGACGAGGCAGCCCAGGGGAGGCCGACGAGGCAGCCCAGGGGAGGGCGATGAGGTAATGACCTTTCCCAAGGTATTCAGAAAATGTCCCTCTCTGTGCCCAAAGAACAAATGAATAGGCAACCCCTGTCTTCCTCTCTCTCTGTCCCACTCCTCTACACACAGGGGGTCACATAATGTCAGAGTTCATTAGACACGGAGTAAACAGGCCTCTGGTTTCAGTCCTGGCGTTGGTACAGAGCTCAAAGGCCCTTTTCTTAGTGAGGAAAATGAGCAGTCAGTAGGAGCTCTTTGCCCTGCCTTGCTGTTTGTTCTAAAGGTGATGAGGCCATTGCAGCCATTGCCTCATTTACTCCCAGGTTCACTCTCCGTGTGCCCGTTGATGATTAACGGAGCTCTTTGAGAAGATGGCCGCACCTACTCAGGACACTCGGGTGACACTGCAAACCTGTCAAAACAACACTAGAAGAAAAGTAGTTGATGACCGGGCTGCCAAAACAGTGACAGACGCAGGGAGCAGGCCGACAAACGCGGTAACCTCCCTTCTATGTGACTCTCCCCTCATACTGGCAGTGTGAAAGATTAGGATTTCAGCAACAGCCCCCCCCCCCCCCCCCCCATGTAAAGTGGTTGTGTTTGTAGTGAGTCTAGTGACCTATTGCCAAAACATACTTAAAACGCATTAAAAACATGGGCATTTGCTCCTATGGGCAACTGCTGGGGAAAGCAATTCTGCTGCCAGGACAGATCCCCAGGCTGAAAGCCCCCTCTCTCTCTCTCTCTCTGACATCTGAGGACACTGCTATAAGTGGCAGGTAGCCTAGCGGTTAAGAACGTTGGGCTGTTAACCTGAAAGGTAGCTGGCTCGAATACCCGAACTGACTTGGTAGAAAAATCCCAGTTGTAAATGAGAACTTGTTCTGAACTGGCCTAAAGGTGAATAAAGGTGACATAAAAATAGACAAATAAAAAAAACTCTAGTCTGCTCTTGTAAGTTGGTCTGGATAAAAGCATCTGCTGAATGACTATAATGTAGTCTGGCTTTTGGTATCCTGTCAACTCTCCTGTCAGCTGGAGACCTTGTCTGCATTCTATAGAACCTGCACTGTGATGGCAGCGTTTTTCACGCTATAGACTGACCACGAGATAGCCGAACACAAGGTTTTTACCGTATGCTCAGTAACTTGAGAGTTTGACACCTACCGGTTAGATGATCGGGCCGCTCCATCAGTCTATGGCTAACATAGCAACAACTTTAATGCCATGATGATACAGGTGGTAAGAGTCCTAAGAGTACTGGCCCCACTTTCTTAAGCATCGGTCTGTCAGAGCCAGATTTACAGACACCTGATGACCTCATCACTCTACCCATACCCACTGTGTGCAACTCTTCAATATTGGACCAATCATCTATGTAGAGGACATTTCTAAGGGGCCGATCCTGCCGATCCTCTAATTCAATAAAGTTAAGCTCTGTCAAAGACTTTGTCTCAAGCCCCCCCCACCATAGTTTGGTGGAGAGATGTTATATTCCTAGAATTGCCACTCTTTTAACCTGGACGTTAACCTACATACTTACATTGAGGTGACTTTCCCCACTCAAGGGCTACCGTGTGGAATATTTTCAAAATAGAAGGAGAGCAGCTATTCAGCTGTTGGCAAAACCTTATTATATTCATCTTGTTTTCTGCTTGGACGCCTGCCACTGCAAAAAAATATGTATGGAAGTAAAGATGTCCATTTAATTTAAATAAAAGGTGTGATGAATTATTTATTTTTTTAAATGGATCTTTAGCCCAAATGGTCCAAACGTGCAGTTTTACAGTTTTGGTCAAAAATAACATAACCTTACTTCCGCTTGATCAATCAAATTTATTTTTTCAATCAAATTTATTTTATATAGCCCTTCGTACATCAGCTGATATCTCAAAGTGCTGTACAGAAACCCAGCCTAAAACCCCAAACAGCAAGCAATGCAGGTGAAGAAGCACGGTGGCTAGGAAAAACTCCCTAGAAAGGCCAAAACCTAGGAAGAAACCTAGAGAGGAACCAGGCTATGTGGGGTGGCCAGTCCTCTTCTGGCTGTGCCGGGTGGAGATTATAACAGAACATGGCCAAGATGTTCAAATGTTCATAAATGATCAGCATGGTCGAATAATAATAAGGCAGAACAGTTGAAACTGGAGCAGCAGCACAGCCAGGTGGACTGGGGACAGCAAGGAGTCATCATGTCAGGTAGTCCTGGGGCATGGTCCTAGGGCTCAGGTCCTCCGAGAGAGAGAAAGAGAGAAGGAGAGAATTAGAGAACGCACACTTAGATTCACACAGGACACCGAATAGGACAGGAGAAGTACTCCAGATATAACAAACTGACCCTAGCCCCCCGACACATAAACTACTGCAGCATAAATACTGGAGGCTGAGACAGGAGGGGTCAGGAGACACTGTGGCCCCCTCCGAGGACACCCCCGGACAGGGCCAAACAGGAAGGATATAACCCCACCCACTTTGCCAAAGCACAGCCCCCACACCACTAGAGGGATATCTTCAACCACCAACTTACCATCCTGAGACAAGGCTGAGTATAGCCCACAAAGACCTCCGCCACGGCACAACTTAAGGGGGGGGGGGGGGGCGCCAACCCAGACAGGATGACCACATCAGTGACTCAACCCACTCAGGTGACGCACCTCCTCCAGGGACGGCATGAGAGAGCCCCAGTAAAGCCAGTGACTCAGCCCCTGTAATAGGGTTAGAGGCAGAGAATCCCAGTGGAAAGAGGGGAACCGGCCAGGCAGAGACAGCAAGGGTGGTTCGTTGCTCCAGAGCCTTTCCGTTCACCCTCCCACTCCTGGGCCAGACTACACTCAATCATATGACCCACTGAAGAGATGAGTCTTCAGTAGAGACTTAAAGGTTGAGACAGAGTTTGCGTCTCTGACATGGGTAGGCAGACCGTTCCATAAAAATGGAGCTCTATAGGAGAAAGCCCTGCCTCCAGCTGTTTGCTTAAAAATTCTAGGGACAATTAGGAGGCCTGCGTCTTGTGACCGTAGCGTACGTGTAGGTATGTACGGCAGGACCAAATCAGAGAGATAGATAGGAGCAAGCCCATGTAATGCTTTGTAGGTTAGCAGTAAAACCTTGAAATCAGCCCTTGCTTTGACAGGAAGCCAGTGTAGAGAGGCTAGCACTGGAGTAATATGATCAAATTTTTTGGTTCTAGTCAGGATTCTAGCAGCCGTATTTAGCACTAACTGAAGTTTATTTAGTGCTTTATCCGGGTAGCCGGAAAGTAGAGCATTGCAGTAGTCTAACCTGGAAGTGACAAAAGCATGGATTAATTTTTCTGCATCATTTTTGGACAGAAAGTTCCTGATTTTTGCAATGTTACGTAGATGGAAAAAAGCTGTCCTTGAAATGGTCTTGATATGTTCTTCAAAAGAGAGATCAGGGTCCAGAGTAACGCCGAGGTCCTTCACAGTTTTATTTGAGACGACTGTACAACCATTAAGATTAATTGTCAGATTCAACAGAAGATCTCTTTGTTTCTTGGGACCTAGAACAAGCATCTCTGTTTTGTCCGAGTTTAAAAGTAGAAAGTTTGCAGCCATCCACTTCCTTATGTCTGAAACACATTCTTCTAGCAAGGGCAATTTTGGGGCTTCACCATGTTTAATTGAAATGTACAGCTGTGTGTCATCCGCATAGCAGTGAAAGTTAACATTATGTTTTCGAATAACATCCCCAAGAGGTAAAATATATAGTGAAAACAATAGTGGTCCTAAAACGGAACCTTGAGGAACACCGAAATTTACAGTTGATTTGTCAGAGGACAGACCATTCACAGAGACAAACTGATATCTTTCCGACAGATAAGATCTAAACCAGGCCAGAACTTGTCCGTGTAGACCAATTTGGGTTTCCAATCTCTCCAAAAGAATGTGGTGATCGATGGTATCAAAAGCAGCACTAAGGTCTAGGAGCACGAGGACAGATGCAGAGCCTCGGTCCGATGCCATTAAAATGTCATTTACCACCTTCACAAGTGCCGTCTCAGTGCTATGATGGGGTCTAAAACCAGACTGAAGCATTTCGTATACATTGTTTGTCTTCAGGAAGGCAGTGAGTTGTTGCGCAACAGCCTTTTCTAAAATTTTTGAGAGGAATGGAAGATTCGATATAGGCCGATAGTTTTTTATATTTTCTGGGTCAAGGTTTGGCTTTTTCAAGAGAGGCTTTATTACTGCCACTTTTAGTGAGTTTGGTACACATCCGGTGGATAGAGAGCCGTTTATTATGTTCAACATAGGAGGGCCAAGCACAGGAAGCAGCTCTTTCAGTAGTTTAGTTGGAATAGGGTCCAGTATGCAGCTTGAAGGTTTAGAGGCCATGATTATTTTCATCATTGTGTCAAGAGATATAGTACTAAAACACTTGAGTGTCTCTCTTGATCCTAGGTCCTGGCAGAGTTGTGCAGACTCAGGACAACTGAGCTTTGAAGGAATACGCAGATTTAAGGAAGAGTCCGTAATTTGCTTTCTAATAATCATAATCTTTTCCTCAAAGAAGTTCATGAATTTATCACTGCTAAAGTGAAAGTCATCCTCTCTTGGGGAATGCTGCTTTTTAGTTAGCTTTGCGACAGTATCAAAAAGGAATTTCGGATTGTTCTTATTTTCCTCAATTAAGTTAGAAAAATAGGATGATCGAGCAGCAGTAAGGGCTCTTCGGTACTGCACAGTACTGTCTTTCCAAGCTAGTCGGAAGACTTCCAGTTTGGTGTGGCGCCATTTCCGTTCCAATTTTCTGGAAGCTTGCTTCAGAGCTCGGGTATTTTCTGTGTACCAGGGAGCTAGTTTCTTATGAGAAATGTTTTTAGTTTTTAGGGGTGCAACTGCATCTAGGGTATTGCGCAAGGTTAAGTTGAGTTCCTCAGTTAGGTGGTTAACTGATTTTTGTCCTCTGGCGTCCTTGGGTAGGCAGAAGGAGTCTGGAAGGACATCAAGGAATCTTTGTGTTGTCTGTGAATTTATAGCACGACTTTTGATGATCCTTGGTTGGGGTCTGAGCAGATTATTTGTTGCAATTGCAAACGTAATAAAATGGTGGTCCGATAGTCCAGGATTATGAGGAAAAACATTAAGATCCACAACATTTATTCCATGGGACAAAACTAGGTCCAGCGTATGACTGTGACAGTGAGTGGGTCCAGAGACATGTTGGACAAAACCCACTGAGTCGATGATGGCTCCGAAAGCCTTTTGGAGTGGGTCTGTGGACTTTTCCATGTGAATATTAAAGTCACCAAAGATTAGAATATTATCCGCTATGACTACAAGGTCCGATAGGAATTCAGGGAACTCAGTGAGGAACGCTGTATATGGCCCAGGAGGCCTGTAAACAGTAGCTATAAAAAGTGATTGAGTAGGCTGCATAGATTTCATGACTAGAAGTTCAAAAGACGAAAACGTCATTTTTTTTTTTGTAAATTGAAATTTGCTATCGTAAATGTTAGCAACACCTCCGCCTTTGCGGGATGCACGGGGGATATGGTCACTAGTGTAGCCAGGAGGTGAGGCCTCATTTAACACAGTAAATTCATCAGGCTTAAGCCATGTTTCAGTCAGGCCAATCACATCAAGATTATGATCAGTGATTAGTTCATTGACTATAATTGCCTTTGAAGTAAGGGATCTAACATTAAGTAGCCCTATTTTGAGATGTGAGGTATCATGATCTCTTTCAATAATGACAGGAATGGAGGTGGTTCTTTATCCTAGTGAGATTGCTAAGGCGAACACCGCCATGTTTAGTTTTGCCCAACCTAGGTCGAGGCACAGACACGGTCTCAATGGTGATAGCTGAGCTGACTACACTGACTGTGCTAGTGGCAGACTCCACTATGCTGGCAGGCTGGCTAACAGCCTGCTGCCTGGCCTGCACCCTATTTCATTGTGGAGCTAGAGGAGTTAGAGCCCTGTCTATGTTGGTAGATAAAATGAGAGCACCCCTCCAGCTAGGATGGAGTCCGTCACTCCTCAGCAGGTCAGGCTTGGTCCTGTTTGTGGGTGAGTCCCAGAAAGAGGGCCAATTATCTACAAATTCTATCTTTTGGGAGGGGCAGAAAACAGTTTTCAACCAGCGATTGAGTTGTGAGACTCTGCTGTAGAGCTCATCACTCCCCCTAACTGGGAGGGGGCCAGAGACAATTACTCGATGCCGACACATCTTTCTAGCTGATTTACACGCAGAAGCTATGTTGCGCTTGGTGATCTCTGACTGTTTCATCCTAACATCGTTGGTGCCGACGTGGATAACAATATCTCTATACTCTCTACACTCGCCAGTTTTAGCTTTAGCTAAGTGGACTTGATGAAGTCCACTGGTTTAGGGCCACAGCCATCTGTTCTGAATCGACCGTTCCTGGGGTCACAGTCAATGTGACTGTGATCCAGCAGTCACCCGCTCTCTGTGTACACATGACAGCCATCTCTTTCAGGGTGTTGTCCGTGTGAGGCCAGCGGCTTTTGGAAATGTGCTGACATGGCTACAGAAAAGGCTGTGGTCTGTTTTTTAAAAGTTTCTCCATGTACACAAGCCTTAAATCAAAAGGATTATGTGTGCCTGCTGAACTTGGAACATTTTGGTATAGTGTGCACTACTTGCATTGAGGGTACAGTCTGAGTTTTCTCCTCAGTAGCGTGCAGATAGTGGCCCAGCTATACGCAATATAAATAGGCTAGTTGTCTCTCCCCTGGAGCGAGCCTTAGAGCACCCCGTGTCCAGCACCCCGTGTCCAGCACCCCGTGTCCAGTACTGTAAACATAGCACAGATTCATGGCCGACTTGATGAATGTCACACAGCATTGGATCGGAATCATCTGAAACGTTTTGGTATCAAAGCCTCATGACCTCCCAGTGGGTGAGAGTCCGGGCGGGACGAGGATGCAGTGGTGGGCGGGGCGTTGGATAGGCTAGGGCTGGGCGTTGGTTAGGCAGGGCGGGGTGTTGGTTAGGCTAGGGCTGGGCCGCTGGTTAGGCTAGGGCTGGGCGTTGGATAGGCAGGGCGGGGCGTTGGATAGGCTAGGGCTGGGCCGCTGGTTAGGCTAGGGCTGGGCCGCACCACTGCCACCACGCAAACCTCATCTAGGGCAGGGTTTATTTCTTTACATAAGACAATTAGGTGATACCTGCCTCTATACTAGGACTGGGAATTACCAGGGATCTCACCATACCATAGTATCACCATACCATATTATCACCATACCATATTATCACAATACTGAGAGACCTCACCATACCATATTATCACCATACTGAGAGACCTCACCATACCATATTATCACCATATTGAGGGACCCCACCATTCCATATCATCACCATACTGAGAGACCTCACATACCATATTATCACCATACCATATTATCACCATACTGAAACACCTCACCATACCATATTATCACCATACTGAGAGACCTCACCATACCATATTATCACCATACCATATTATCACCATACTGAGAGACCTCACCATACCATATTATCACCATACCATATTATCACCATACCATATTATCACCATACTGAGAGACCTCACCATACCATATTATCACCATACCATATTATCACCATACCATATTATCACCATACTGAGGGACCTCACCATACCATATTATCACCATACTGAGGGACCTCACCATACCATATTATCACCATACTGAGGGACCTCACCATACCATATTATCACCATACTGAGGGACCATACCATATTATCACCATACCATATTATCACCATACTGAGAGACCTCACCATACCATATTATCACCATACTGAGAGACCTCACCATACCATATTATCACCATACCATATTATCACCATACTGAGGGACCTCACCATACCATATTATCACCATATTGAGGGACCATACCATATTATCACCATACTGAGGGACCTCATCATACAATATTATCACCATACTGAGGGACCATACCATATTATCACCATACTGAGAGACCTCACCATACCATATTATCACCATATTGAGGGACCTCACCATACCATATTATCACCATACCATATTATTACCATACTGAGGAGCCTCACCATACCATACTGAGAGACCTCACCATACCATATTATCACCATATTGAGGGACCTCACGATACCATATTATCACCATACCATATGGCGGGATCTCACCATACCATATTATCACCATACTGAGGGACCATACCATATTATCACCATACTGAGAGACCTCACCATACCATATTATCACCATATTGAGGGACCTCACCATACCATATTATCACCATACCATATTATCACCATACCATATGGCGGGATCTCACAATACCATATTATTACCATACTGAGGGACTTTACTATATTTAGGTGCGGATAAGTATTGCGATTCGATGCTGAGATGTTATTGTGATTTGATGTTCCAAGCATAATGCTCACAATATGTCTGCTACAGAGGGACAAGAGAGAGCCATGATAACTAGTTTTGATCATTCATAGAAAAGTGCTGAAAACCAATTGCAATATTGTCAAAACGATGCGATTACGATATGTCACTGTGTTATTCAGGTGTTAAGAAGCCTTGCGGCAGCAGGGACTTGGTTAGTGTATCAGTCGTGGAGGTACGAAGGATTGGCTCAGCCATGCCATCAGGTGAAAGCCTGTAAGACTCAGCCATGCCATCAGGTGAAAGCCTGTAAGACTCAGCCATGCCGTTAGGTGAAAGCCTGTAAGACTCAGCCATGCAGTCATCAGGTGAAAGCCTGTAAGACTCAGCCATGCAGTCATCAGGTGAAAGCCTGTAAAACTCAGCCATGCAGTCATCAGGTGAAAGCCTGTAAGACTCAGCCATGCAGTCGTCAGGTGAAAGCCTGTAAGACTCAGCCATGCAGTCGTCAGGTGAAAGCCTGTAAGACTCAGCCATGCAGTCGTCAGGTGAAAGCCTGTAAGACTCAGCCATGCAGTCGTCAGGTGAAAGCCTGTAAGACTCAGCCATGCAGTCGTCAGGTGAAAGCCTGTAAGACTCAGCCATGCAGTCGTCAGGTGAAAGCCTGTAAGACTCAGCCATGCAGTCGTCAGGTGAAAGCCTGTAAGACTCAGCCATGCAGTCGTCAGGTGAAAGCCTGTAAGACTCAGCCATGCAGTCGTCAGGTGAAAGCCTGTAAAACTCAGCCATGCAGTCGTCATCAGAAAGCCTGTAAGAATCAGCCATGCCATCATGTGAAAGCCTGTAAAACTCAGCCATGCAGTCGTCAGGTGAAAGCCTGTAAAACTCAGCCATGCAGTCGTCAGGTGAAAGCCTGTAAGACTCAGCCATGCAGTCGTCAGGTGAAAGCCTGTAAGATTCAGCCATGCAGTCGTCAGGTGAAAGCCTGTAAGAATCAGCCATGCAGTCATCAGGTGAAAGCCTGTAAGAATCAGCCATGCAGTCATCAGGTGAAAGCCTGTAAGACTCAGCCATGCCAACAGGTGAAAGCCTGTAAAACTCAGCCATGCCGTCAGGTGAAAGCCTGTAAGATTCAGCCATGCAGTCGTCAGGTGAAAGCCTGTAAGAATCAGCCATGCAGTCATCAGGTGAAAGCCTGTAAGAATCAGCCATGCAGTCATCAGGTGAAAGCCTGTAAGACTCAGCCATGCCGTCAGGTGAAAGCCTGTAAGACTCAGCCATGCAGTCGTCAGGTGAAAGCCTGTAAAACTCAGCCATGCCAACAGGTGAAAGCCTGTAAAACTCAGCCATGCAGTCAGGTGAAAGCCTGTAAGAATCAGCCATGCAGTCGTCAGGTGAAAGCCTGTAAGAATCAGCCATGCAGTCGTCAGGTGAAAGCCTGTAAGACTCAGCCATGCCATCAGGTGAAAGCCTGTAGACTCAGCCATGCAGTCGTCAGGTGAAAGCCTGTAAAACTCAGCCATGCAGTCGTCAGGTGAAAGCCTGTAAGACTCAGCCATGCAGTCGTCAGGTGAAAGCCTGTAAGACTCAGCCATGCAGTCGTCAGGTGAAAGCCTGTAAGACTCAGCCATGCAGTCGTCAGGTGAAAGCCTGTAAGACTCAGCCATGCAGTCGTCAGGTGAAAGCCTGTAAGACTCAGCCATGCAGTCGTCAGGTGAAAGCCTGTAAGACTCAGCCATGCAGTCGTCAGGTGAAAGCCTGTAAGACTCAGCCATGCAGTCGTCAGGTGAAAGCCTGTAAGACTCAGCCATGCAGTCGTCAGGTGAAAGCCTGTAAGACTCAGCCATGCAGTCGTCAGGTGAAAGCCTGTAAGACTCAGCCATGCAGTCGTCAGGTGAAAGCCTGTAAGACTCAGCCATGCAGTCGTCAGGTGAAAGCCTGTAAGACTCAGCCATGCAGTCGTCAGGTGAAAGCCTGTAAGACTCAGCCATGCAGTCGTCAGGTGAAAGCCTGTAAGACTCAGCCATGCAGTCGTCAGGTGAAAGCCTGTAAGACTCAGCCATGCAGTCGTCAGGTGAAAGCCTGTAAGACTCAGCCATGCAGTCGTCAGGTGAAAGCCTGTAAGACTCAGCCATGCAGTCGTCAGGTGAAAGCCTGTAAGACTCAGCCATGCAGTCGTCAGGTGAAAGCCTGTAAGACTCAGCCATGCAGTCGTCAGGTGAAAGCCTGTAAGACTCAGCCATGCAGTCGTCAGGTGAAAGCCTGTAAGACTCAGCCATGCAGTCGTCAGGTGAAAGCCTGTAAGACTCAGCCATGCAGTCGTCAGGTGAAAGCCTGTAAAACTCAGCCATGCAGTCGTCAGGTGAAAGCCTGTAAAACTCAGCCATGCAGTCGTCATCAGAAAGCCTGTAAGAATCAGCCATGCCATCAGGTGAAAGCCTGTAAGACTCAGCCATGCAGTCATCATCAGAAAGCCTGTAAGACTCAGCCATGCCATCAGGTGAAAGCCTGTAAAACTCAGCCATGCAGTCGTCAGGTGAAAGCCTGTAACAATCTGCTAAACGTTTGGACAGACAAGCTGTCTTCATCAGGGTATAATGACAAACACTGCGGGATGACTCATTTACAGTGAGGGGGAAAAAGTATTTGATCCCATGCTGATTTTGTACGTTTGCCACTGACAAAGAAATGATTGGTCTATAATTTTAATGGTAGGTTTATTTGAACAGTGAGAGACAGGATAACAACAAAAAAATCCAGAAAAACGCATGTACATTTTTTTTTTTAAAGAAACGGCTCTTTTTCAGGACCCTGTCTTTCAAAGATAATTTGTAAAGATCCAAATAACTTCACAGATCTTCATTGTAAAGGGTTTAAACACTCTTTGCAATGCTTGTTCAATTAACCATAAACAATTAATGAACATGCACCTGTGGATGTTCGGCTTACAGAAGGTTAGGAAATTAAGGTCACAGTTAGGCCAATTTAGGACACTAAAGAGGGCTTTCTACTGACTCTGAAAACACCAAAAGAAAGATGCCCAGGGTCCCTGCTCATCTGCGTGAACGTTCTTTAGGCATGTCGCAAGGAGGCATGAGGACTGCAGATGTGGCCAGGGCAATAAATTGCTATGTCTGTACTGTGAGACGCCTAAGACAGCGCTACAGGGAGAAAGGACAGACAGCTGATCGTCCTCGCAGTGGCAGACCACGTGTAACAACACCTGCACAGGATCGGTACATTCGAACATCACACCTGCGGGACAGGTACAGGATGGCAACAACAACTGCCCGAGTTACACCAGGAATGCACCATCCCTCCATCAGTGCTCAGACCTCATGTGGTACCCTTCCTGCGGGCTCATCCTGACATGACCCTACAGCATGACAATGCCACCAGCCATTCTGCTCGTTCTGTGTGTGATTTCCAGCAAGACAGGAATGTCAGTGTTGTGCCATGGCTAGCGAAGAGCCCGGATCTCAATCCCATTGAGCACGTCTGGGACCTGTTGGATCGGAGGGTGAGGGCTAGAGCCATTCCCCCCAGAAATGTCTGGGAACTTGCAGGTTCCTTGGTGGAAGAGTGGGGTAACATCTCACAGCAAGAACTGGCAAACCTGGTGCAGTCCATGAGGAGGTGATGCACTGCAGTACTTAATGCAGCTGGTGGCTACACCACATACTGACTGTTACTTTTTATTTTGACCTCCCCCTTTGTTCAGGGACACATTATTACATTTCTGTTAGTCACATGTCTGTGGAACTTGTTCAGTTTCTGTCTCAGTTGTTGAATCTTGTCATGTTCATACAAATATTTACACATGTTAAATTTGCTGAAAACACACGCAGTTGACAGTGAGATGATGTTTCTTTTTTTGCTGAGTTTATATGCTTAATTTAGAGTTATTTATGTAACTTTAGTTGTGATACAAACATTGGGCTATATGTGGTGATATTAATAAATGTTAAGGCTACATGATGCGACTCTAGTGATGATTTGATGATGCATAAAATTCAAATTTCTCTTCAATGCTTTTCAATGAGGAAAATTTAGAAATTGGAATTGGACTTTGGTTTACTTTCTAAATTGACCCCAATCCTGCTGTTTTCTTTCCTTGAAAGACTCAGGTGTTGACTGAGGACAGTCTTACACCATTTAACTTTATCTGCGTGTGCAGTTCGGATACAAAAAGGAGGTTCCGAGTTTCACGCTCTAAGCGTTGTATGAGGGGAGCGAAGGTCAGGGAAGTCCACCCGTGGCAACTTGGCCCACTTCCAGAGGTCAGCCACGCTCCGACTTCTCTCGACGGCCACTCTGTTTTGACGTGATCTGTAAAAATCCTGGTGTGTGTTTGTGGGAACTCATGGCTATCGCTCACAAAACACTGTGTGTTAATGAGCCTCCCGAAGTCATCCCAGCCTCCCGAAGTCATCCCAGCCTCCCGAAGTCATCCCAGCCCCCCGAAGTCATCCCAGCCCCCCGAAGTCATCCCAGCCTCCCGAAGTCATCCCAGCCTCCCGAAGTCATCATTCGTTAGACCTGTTTACCAGAGATTTGGCTCTGGACTTTTCCACTGCAAACCTCTCAGTTCAAATAACCTTTTCCTGGTCCTGGCAAATACACTCCCCTTAGTTAAGTCAATACTTCAATTGTATATAAATGTGAGGTTTTGTTGCGTTGCCCTGGAAACAATACAACACAACATTTGCATCACTGTCTACAGTCTACACTGTTTCTACCTAGCAGCAATGCTTCATTTAAATTGTCTCTGCTACACATTTAGAATCTAAAGTTGTATTGTCATATCTATCCTCTTACAGAACGCAACGAAGCCATTGCTCCAGTGTTTTAGTGCGTTGACTGTAAACAAGTCAAATACAATTTTAGGTGTCGACCTTACAGTGAAATGCTTACAAGCCCTTAACCATTAATGCTGAAAAAGAAGTCTTAAGTAAAACGAATATAATAAAAAAACTAAAAGTAACAAATAATTAAACAGTAGCAGTAAAATAACAAGCGAGGCTATATACAGGGTCAAGAGTCAATGTGGAGGGGCACCGGTTAGTCGAGGTAATTGAGGTAAGATGTACATGTAGTTAGAGTTAGACTGACTATGCATCAATCGTAAACAGAGAGTAGCAGCAGTGTAGAAGAGGGGTCTGGGTAGCCATTTGATTAGCTGTTCAGGAATCTTATGGCTTGGGGGTTAGAAGCTGTTAAGAAGCTTCTTGGACCTTGACTTGCTACTCTGGTACCGCTTGCTGTGCGGTAGCAGAGAGAACAGTCTGACTGGGGTGGCTGGAGTCTGACAGTTGACAGCAGCCAAGAGGGGGGGCTGATGTGGGCGTGTCATCTTGATGTGGGCGTGTCATCTTGATGTGGGCGTGCCATCTTGATGTGGGCGTGTCATCTTCATGCATTCCTTTCTCTCAGAGAGGACCCTCTATTCCCTATGGGTCCTGGTCAAAAGTAGTGCACTACATAGGGAATGGGTCACCATTTGGGACACAGCACACTCGCTGTGTGTTCTTCACACCAGACCAGGCCCCTGCACCTGCATCCTCCCAGTCCACATTCAAAGTGGGTCAGAGCCACAAAGCAGGCGGTTGTAACGGTGAGAAAGGGGCCAGCTCGGGTTCTGGGATGACTTCATCCTGTAGAAATGCCAAGGAGACAAAGGGATGTTCA
Source organism: Oncorhynchus mykiss (assembly GCF_057628025.1). Classification (NCBI taxonomy): domain Eukaryota; kingdom Metazoa; phylum Chordata; class Actinopteri; order Salmoniformes; family Salmonidae; genus Oncorhynchus; species Oncorhynchus mykiss. The sequence continues at coordinate 7,512,621 of NC_143032.1, forward strand.
GCTCCCAACGATAACAAGTGTGCCGGTTTCAGAATCACTAGAACACCCCTCTCTTTCTCTCTCTCATCCACGCCATCAGACACACACACACACACACACACACACACACACACACACACACACAGCTCAAGTCTCTTCTCTCACTGAGATGAAAGGGTTTGACGGGGGGGGGGTGTAAATACGCTGCTTGTACGTTGGTCCCTTTTGATTTGTGACAGCATTCATCTCTAATGAGATGCACTGGGATCACTTCATTTAGTTTCACAAGACTTGAAATTCAAACGTTCGTTGCGGCTTTGTGTCGTTCTTGTGAGTTGGTAGAAAGACAAGTATCGGCCTATTGGGTCAGCGAAACTAGGTCGTATAGTCAACTTGGCATTAACAAATGAAAGACTGCCTTCGGTTACCGTAGTCACAGTTACCATGGTTACAGTTCTCACAGTTAAAAAAGGCTTTTTACAATAACTTTGACGGTGAATAAATAAACCTACTCTACTGTGAATAGCATGAGGCTTTTCCAGGCTACCGTATTCTCTGAACCAGAATCTCTCAGTGAAACAATACTGTTAACGTAACGTCCTCTTCTCCTCAGGGGGAAGTTCGCCGTGGTGAGGAAGTGTGTGGAGAAGTGCACGGGGCAGGAGTACGCCGCCAAGTTCATGAGGAAGAGGAGGAAGGGCCAGGACTGCAGGCTGGAGATCATCCACGAGGTGGCCGTTCTGGAGCTCGCCACGGCCAGCCAGCGGGTGGTCAACCTGCACCAGGTCTACGAGATGGCCTCCGAGATGGTGCTCGTCCTCCAGTTGTGAGTATAACACTATGCCAATATGTCGTGGGAACAATGCCACGTCCTCAGCGTTACGGTGCAGAGATGATGCAGACACGTGAAGAGGTCTGCCTCTCTTTCAGACATGGACAGCATCTGGTTATGTACGTACTGTACATCCACACAGCCTTGAGTATCTAAGTAGTCTCAATATGGCTCCATCTCCTTCATCTACACTGATCTGAAGAAGCAGGATAGGGGATGGGAACTCATACCAAGTGTCTGAGCAGACTGATCTCCTAGCACAGCAGACTGATCTCCCAGCACAGCAGACTGATCTCCCAGCACAGCAGACTGATCTCCCAGCACAGCAGACTGATCTCCTAGCACAGCAGACTGATCTCCCAGCACAGCAGACTGATCTCCCAGCACAGCAGACTGATCTCCCAGCACAGCAGACTGATCTCCCAGCACAGCAGACTGATCTCCTAGCACAGCAGACTGATCTCCTAGCACAGCAGACTGATCTCCCAGCACAGCAGACTGATCTCCCAGCACAGCAGACTGATCTCCCAGCACAGCAGACTGATCTCCCAGCACAGCAGACTGATCTCCTAGCACAGCAGACTGATCTCCTAGCACAGCAGACTGATCTCCCAGCACAGCAGACTGATCTCCCAGCACAGCAGACTGATCTCCTAGCACAGCAGACTGATCTCCCAGCACAGCAGACTGATCTCCTAGCACGGCAGACTGATCTCCCAGCACGGCAGACTGATCTCCCAGCACAGCAGACTGATCTCCCAGCACGGCAGACTGATCTCCCAGCACAGCAGACTGATCTCCCAGCACAGCAGACTGATCTCCCAGCACAGCAGACTGATCTCCCAGCACAGCAGACTGATCTCCCAGCACAGCAGACTGATCTCCTAGCACAGCAGACTGATCTCCTAGCACAGCAGACTGATCTCCCAGCACAGCAGACTGATCTCCCAGCACAGCAGACTAATCTCCTAGCACAGCAGACTGATCTCCTAGCACAGCAGACTGATCTCCCAGCACAGCAGACTGATCTCCCAGCACAGCAGACTGATCTCCCAGCACAGCAGACTGATCTCCTAGCACAGCAGACTGATCTCCTAGCACAGCAGACTGATCTCCCAGCACAGCAGACTGATCTCCTAGCTTCCTGCCTCCTCACCTGGCTGGTGAATAATAAAAAGCTCATGACCCAGATGGTTCATTGAAAGGCAGCAGGTCCACGGCAAGTCATTAAATATTGAGACTGCAGTGAAACCCTGTCCTCCATGACTATCCCTCTGTCCTGTACACAGAGAGAGAGGACTGAGAGAAGGAGAATGACAGTACAGGAGAGGGGGGTTACTGTACATAGGCAAGGAGAAATAATTGCAGGACTAGGATAAACACAAATAAAACATTAACGATTGTGTCAGTGACTTGAGAGGTAGAGGTAGAGGTAGAGACATAGAACTAGAGGTAGAGACATAGAACTAGAATTAAACCGGGTGGGGGGGGGGGGAGGCCTCCCTGGATAGAGAGAGGGAGTGAGGGAGAGGCCTCCCTGGATAGAGGGAGGGAGGGAGAGGCCTCCCTGGATAGAGAGAGGGAGTGAGGGAGAGGCCTCCCTGGATAGAGGGAGTGAGGGAGAGGCCTCCCTGGATAGAGGGAGGGAGGGACAGGCCTGCCTGGATAGAGGGAGGGAGGGAGAGAAAGGCCTCCCTGGATAGAGGGAGGAAGGGACAGAGGCCTGCCTGGATAGAGGGAGGGAGGGAGAGAAAGACCTCCCTGGATAGAGGGAGGGAGGGACAGAGGCCTCCCTAGATAGAGGGAGGGAGGGACAGAGGCCTCCCTAGATAGAGGGAGGGAGGGACAGAGGCCTCCCTGGATAGAGGGAGGGAGGGAGGGAGGGAGGGAGGGACAGAGGCCTCCCTGGATAGAGAGAGGGAGTGAGGGAAAGGCTTCCCTGGATAGAGGGAGGGAGGGACAGAGGCCTGCCTGGATAGAGGGAGGGAGGGAGAGAAAGGCCTCCCTGGATAGAGGGAGGGAGGGACAGAGGCCTCCCTGGATAGAGGGAGGGAGGGAGGGAGGGACAGAGGCCTCCCTGGATAGAGAGAGGGAGTGAGGGAGAGGCCTCCCTGGATAGAGAGAGGGAGTGAGGGAGAGGCCTCCCTGGATAGAGGGAGGGAGGGACAGAGGCCTGCCTGGATAGAGGGAGGGAGGGAGAGAAAGGCCTCCCTGGATAGAGGGAGGGAGGGACAGAGGCCTGCCTGGATAGAGGGAGGGAGGGAGAGAAAGGCCTCCCTGGATAGAGGGAGGGAGGGACAGAGGCCTCCCTGGATAGAGGGAGGGAGGGACAGAGGCCTCCCTGGATAGAGGGAGGGACAGAGGCCTCCCTGGATAGAGGGAGGGAGGGAGGGAAGGAGGGAGGGAGGGAGAGAGAGTGAGGCCTCCTTGGATAGAGAGAGGGAGGGAGAGGGAGGCCTCCCTGGATAGAGAGAGGGAGGGACAGAGAGGCCTCCCTGGAGAGAGGGAGGGACAGAGAGGCCTCCCTGGATAGAGGGAGGGGAGGGACAGAGAGGCCTCCCTGGATAGAGGGAGGGGAGGGACAGAGAGGCCTCCCTGGATAGAGGGAGGGGAGGGACAGAGAGGCCTCCCTGGATAGAGGGAGGGGAGGGACAGAGAGGCCTCCCTGGATAGAGGGAGGGGAGGGACAGAGAGGCCTCCCTGGATAGAGGGAGGGGAGGGACAGAGAGGCCTCCCTGGATAGAGGGAGGGGAGGGACAGAGAGGCCTCCCTGGATAGAGGGAGGGAGGGACAGAGTGGCCTCCCTGTATAGAGGGAGGGAGGGAGGGACAGAGGCCTCCCTGGATAGAGAGAGGGAGTGAGGGAGAGGCTTCCCTGGATAGAGGGAGGGAGGGAGAGAAAGGCCTCCCTGGATAGAGGGAGGGAGGGACAGAGGCCTGCCTGGATAGAGGGAGGGAGGGAGAGAAAGGCCTCCCTGGATAGAGGGAGGGAGGGACAGAGGCCTCCCTGGATAGAGGGAGGGAGGGAGGGACAGAGGCCTCCCTGGATAGAGGGAGGGAGGGAGGGACAGAGGCCTCCCTGGATAGAGGGAGGGAGGGAGGGACAGAGGCCTCCCTGGATAGAGGGAGGGAGGGAGGGAGGGACAGACAGAGGCCTCCCTGGATAGAGGGAGGGAGGGAGAGAGAGTGAGGCCTCCTTGGATAGAGAGAGGGAGGGAGAGGGAGGCCTCCCTGGATAGAGAGAGGGAGGGACAGAGAGGCCTCCCTGGATAGAGGGAGGGGAGGGACAGAGAGGCCTCCCTGGATAGAGGGAGGGGAGGGACAGAGAGGCCTCCCTGGATAGAGGGAGGGGAGGGACAGAGAGGCCTCCCTGGATAGAGGGAGGGGAGGGACAGAGAGGCCTCCCTGGATAGAGGGAGGGGAGGGACAGAGAGGCCTCCCTGGATAGAGGGAGGGAGGGACAGAGTGGCCTCCCTGGATAGAGAGAGCGAGGGACAGAGTGGCCTCCCTGGATAAAGAGAGGGAGACCTCCCTGGATAGAGCGAGGGAGGGAAAGCGGGAGAGACAGAGCGAGTAAAAAATTGTAGGCCATAGAGAGCAGTAATCCAGTCCCAAAGACCAGGGCAATACTCCCCATGCCTCAGTGAGCACTGGTTATTTCAACAACGTGCCATCCCCCCTCCTCTCTTCCTCTCTGCTCATCTCTGCTCCACTGGATGGGGCACGCAGACACACAGACACAGACACACACAGGCATTGTGTTGGGGACTGGGTTTCTCCTGTGTCACATGCTGACATTGAACTTTGGGTTTGTTAGGGTGAGAGATTTGTCAGGGATCCATCACACTGATTGGCTGATTGGTTTCCCAGACAGGATCCATACTGGTCACCAGGCTCTTTGGGTTCAAACTCACTGTAGAAGAAAAACTATTAGCCCTCTGCACCTAACCAATAATAACATCTGAGTCATCAAGTCAAACTACTTGGCTTTTTATAATACAATATTGGAATATTAAAATATGAACACACTTTAATTAAGAGCTTATCATTCTAAACAGTCCTTTCAATATATCAAAAACATGTTTATGAGTGGTAGAGAGATACCAGTGTTGTTGACCAATGAGACCTGACCTGGTTCTCATGTGACCCCTGTGTGTGTGTGAAAGACTTTCCTGTGGTGTGGAGAGATAGAGGGAGAGGACAGAACTTCCCTCTCTTCTCCCTGCCTGCCTGCCCGTGGAAACTACCCCTCCACTGCTGTTTCTACATGTGCATACACTCTTGAGTGTGTCCCTCCTTCCCTTGAGTCTATTCTCTTCTCCCACAGGGCAGTTTGAATGACTGCAGCAGCTCTTTCTCTTTCTCTCTCTTATATATATATATATATATATATATATATATATATATATATATATATATATATATATATACCATGGGAATGCCCTAACTCTGCCCTAAAGAATGCCCTAACTCTGCCCTAAAGGATGCCCTAACTCTGCCCTAAAGAATGCCCTAAAGAATACCCTAACTCTGCCCTAAAGCATGCCCTAACTCTGCCCTAGAGTATGCTCTAAAGTATGCCCTAAAGGATGCCCTAACTCTGCCCTAAAGGATGCCCTAACTCTGCCATAAAGAATGCCCTAACTCTGCCCTAAAGAATGCCCTAACTATGCCCTAACTCTGCCCTAAAGAATGCCCTAAAGGATGCCCTAGAGAATGCCCTAACTCTGCCCTAAAGAATGCCCTAACTCTGCCCTAAAGGATGCCCTAACTCTGCCCTAAAGAATGCCCTAAAGAATACCCTAACTCTGCCCTAAAGCATGCCCTAACTCTGCCCTAGAGTATGCTCTAAAGTATGCCCTAAAGGATGCCCTAACTCTGCCCTAAAGGATGCCCTAACTCTGCCATAAAGAATGCCCTAACTCTGCCCTAAAGAATGCCCTAACTATGCCCTAAAGAATGCCCTAACTCTGCCCTAAAGGATGCCCTAGAGAATGCCCTAACTCTGCCCTAAAGGATGCCCTAACTCTGCCCTAAAGGATGCCCTAACTCTGCCCTATAGGATGCCCTAAAGGATGCCCTAACTCTGCCCTAAAGAATGCCCTAACTCTGCCCTAAAGGATGCCCTAAAGGATGCCCTAACTCTGCCCTAACTCTGCCCTAAAGGATGCCCTAACTCTGCCCTAACTGATGCCCTAACTCTGCCCTAAAGGATGCCCTAAAGAATGCCCTAACTCTGCCCTAAAGGATGCCCTAACTCTGCCCTAAAGGATGCCCTAACTCTGCCCTAAAGGATGTCCTAACTCTGCCCTAAAGGATGCCCTAACTCTGCCCTAAAGGATGCCCTAACTCTGCCCTAAAGGATGCCCTAACTCTGCCCTAAAGGATGCCCTAACTTTGCCCTAAAGAATGCCCTAACTCTGCCCTAAAGGATGCCCCAACTGTGCCCTAAAGGATGCTCTAACTCTGCCCTAAAGGATGCCCTAAAGGATGCCCTAACTCTGCCCTAAAGAATGCCCTAACTCTGCCCTAAAGATGCCCCAACTCTGCCCTAAAGAATTCCCTAAAGGATGCCCTAACTCTGCCCTAACTCTGCCCTAAAGAATGCCCTAAAGAATGCCCTAACTCTGCCTTAAAGAATGCCCTAACTATGCCCTAAAGAGCACATCATAGAATCGATGGGTTTTAATGGCCACAGAGACGATGCATCTTCCTTTCTCCACCACACCAAGCCCCTCCTTCAATACAACAACTAGTGTTGGCAAACCAAATGCATAGCCGGAGCCCTGAGCTAGAGACACTCATTGACTTTATCATTTTTGTGGGACAGTATCATCCCGTTAAAATAGCCCGGTATACAGTATTACACCTAAGCCTAATATATAGTACATCTTACACACAATGTGAAATGGCTTCTTGATTTCCCAACAAAGGTCCCAAACTCCCTGTACAGTGTAGTAGCCTACTGCGTTGGATGGTATCTGTGGCTGGCTTGGCGTCCCCAATGAATCAGACTAAAAAGGCTTTAAGGAAACCCCTGTGGTGTCCAAGCCTGCCCTGAACTAGCCTAGAGGGTAGGAGAGGGGTTAGCGTTAGCCGGGAGATCATTGGTTGGCCTGCTAGATTAGCATCCTAAACTAATGCCAAGGACACCACACTGCATGACCTCTGCTAACAGTCACTCCAGTCCATATGGATCCCCTCTGTGACTCGACCGCTCACCTGAACAAGGCTAGAACATTCCGTGTGTGGGGGATGCTACTCCCTCAATGGGCCGCTACTGGAATGACCCCTATTTAGGACATTAGATTACTCTAGTTAACATTTGTTAATATTTCTCCATGTTTCTTTTTCTTTTACCTTTTATTTAACTAGGCAAGTCCGTTAAGAACAAATTCTTATTTTCACTGACGGCCTAGGAGACTCATACTTCAGCCTTACAGTGTTGTCACCATACCAGAATGTTGACTTCAATCCTGATACAAAGGTTCAATATTACGATAGTCGATACTCGATACCAAAATTATACCATGGTAAAATAAAAGGTGTATTATCTAAAGTCCCAGAATGCAACTTGATCCAGACAAAAATCAACTCAGCTACTGCTCTGTTCAGAAGTTGGCTCTCTTTTGAGTTCAATATGATTTATTTTTAAGTTGATAAGACAGTCATGCAAATTTAATGAATCAATTATACAATCATACAATTCATTTGACTTTTGGTAAAAACAATCTAACTACATAAGGGTAATAATTTATTTGAATGGTAATTATCTATTGATAAACTGGGTAAATCAAGATTATAGCCTAAGCTTATCCACAATACAGCTGAATGCATATCCAATAGCAGTGTGTGCATGCATTGAGTTATTGAGGTTGTTTTTCTAATCAAGTTTGTGGTAACAATAAGCTCTGATTTTGTTTTATGGTTTGCATATTATCACAAATAAAGAGTAGTGAATTGATGATAGCTTTAGCTGAAATGTTAGCCTGCAAAGCTGGAAGCTACCAGTATCTTCTTCCATTGTAAAGTGTTGTAACCTATATGGACATTGTTTTGCGAACAGTAATGAACAGTTTCATGCCGTGTTGCATTATTCAAGTGTTTTAACTTCTGTGCATCAGAGATCTAACATGATACAGTCCAGACTCCCTGTTCATCATGAGTAGAGATCTAACATGATACAGGCCAGACTCCCAGTTCATCATGAGTAGAGAGGTAACATGATACAGTCCAGATTCCCTGTTCATCATGAGTAGAGATCTAACATGATACAGTCCAGACTCCCTGTTCATCATGAGTAGAGATCTAACATGATACAGGCCAGACTCCCAGTTCATCATGAGTAGAGAGGTAACATGATACAGTCCAGATTCCCTGTTCATCCTGAGTAGAGATCTAACATGATACAGGCCAGACTCCCAGTTCATCATGAGTAGAGATCTAACACGATACAGTCCAGACTCCCTGTTCATCATGAGTAGAGATCTAACATGATACAGGCCAGACTCCCAGTTCATCATGAGTAGAGATCTAACACGATACAGTCCAGACTCCCTGTTCATCATGAGTAGAGATCTAACACGATACAGTCCAGACTCCCTGTTCATCATGAGTAGAGATCTAACACGATACAGTCCAGACTCCCTGTTCATCATGAGTAGAGATCTAACATGATACAGGCCAGACTCCCAGTTCATCATGAGTAGAGATCTAACACGATACAGTCCAGACTCCCTGTTCATCATGAGTAGAGATCTAACATGATACAGTGCAGACTCCCAGTTCATCATGAGTAGAGAGGTAACATGATACAGTCCAGACTCCCAGTTCATCATGAGTAGAGATCTAACATGATACAGTCCAGACTCCCAGTTCATCATGAGTAGAGAGGTAACATGATACAGTCCAGATTCCCCGTTCATCCTGAGTAGAGATCTAACATGATACAGTCCAGACTCCCTGTTCATCATGAGTAGAGATCTAACATGATACAGTCCAGACTCCCAGTTCATCATGAGTAGAGAGGTAACATGATACAGTCCAGATTCCCAGTTCATCATGAGTAGAGAGGTAACATGATACAGTCCGGACTCCCTGTTCATCATGAGTAGAGATCTAACATGATACAGTCCAGACTCCCAGTTCATCATGAGTAGAGAGGTAACATGATATAGTCCAGACTCCCAGTTCATCGTGAATAGAGAGGTAACATGATACAGTCCAGACTCCCTGTTCATCATGAGTAGAGAGGTAACATGATACAGTCCAGACTCTCAGTTCATCATGAGTAGAGATCTAACATGATACAGCCCAGACTCCCTGTTCATCATGAGTAGAGAGGGAACATGAAACAGTCCAGACTCCCAGTTCATCATGAGTAGAGAACTAACATGATACAGTCCAGACTCCCTGTTCATCATGAGTAGAGATCTAACATGATACAGTCCAGACTCCCAGTTCATCATGAGTAGAGAGGTAACATGATACAGTCCAGACTCCCAGTTCATCATGAGTAGAGAGGTAACATGATACAGTCCAGACTCCCTGTTCATCATGAGTAGAGAGGTAACATGATACAGTCCAGACTCCCTGTTCATCATGAGTAGAGAGGTAACATGATACAGTCCAGACTCCCAGTTCATCATGAGTAGAGGTAACATGATACAGTCCAGACTCCCTGTTCATCATGAGTAGAGAGGTAACATGATACAGTCCAGACTCCCTGTTCATCATGAGTAGAGGTAACATGATACAGTCCAGACTCCCAGTTCATCATGAGTAGAGAGGTAACATGATACAGTCCAGACTCCCAGTTCATCATGAGTAGAGGTAACATGATACAGTCCAGACTCCCAGTTCATCATGAGTAGAGAGGTAACATGATACAGTCCAGACTCCCAGTTCATCATGAGTAGAGATCTAAATGATACAGTCCAGACTCCCTGTTCATCATGAGTAGAGAGGTAACATGATACAGTCCAGACTCCCAGTTCATCATGAGTAGAGAGGTAACATGATACAGTCCAGACTCCCTGTTCATCATGAGTAGAGAGGTAACATGATACAGTCCAGACTCCCAGTTCATCATGAGTAGAGAGGTAACATGATACAGTCCAGACTCCCAGTTCATCATGAGTAGAGATCTAAATGATACAGTCCAGACTCCCAGTGCAGGCTATGTGGAACAGTCAAGAGGCACGAAAGGTGCGCTCGCGCTGTATGGGGCTGTGGTTATAGAATTGATCCGATCATTTACTTATATGACGTGAGACACATTACGTGGTATCAAAGTTTCAGGTATACCGTGCAACAATACAGCTTCATCTATTTCAGTTTGTGAAGAGTGGGATTGGTCAGTTGCATAGCTATAATAGAGCATAGCATTTGCAGTAGTCCATTTTGTTTGTTTGTTTGTATTAGAATGTCATCTTTTAGAATAGAATATCCCTTAATTGCTGCTGCACTCCCCCAGTCTTAATTCCATTGTTGACCTGCTGTTCATTCCTCAGTTTACTCTACCCATCCCCTGTCACAAGACAGACCACCTCTCTACTGTACCACAAGGAAGACACCCAGGAAATCAATAATATTGTCAAAAAAGGAGGAGAGAGAGAGAGAGACGGCGGGAGAGGGACGGAGGGAGGGAGGGAGACGGAGATAGACGGAGGAGGGAGAGAGACGGACGGAGGGAGATGCAAGGAGACGAAGGGAGACGGAGAGAGATGAGACAGAGGGAGATGAGAGATTTTTTTTTTTTTTATTTAAAAAAAATTTTTTTTACAGCTGATTGGTATTTTGGGGCACTAGAGCAAACCCGGAGACATGAGGAGAGGGACCGGGAGTGGCATGGGCTACAGATGAGGGACCGGGAGTGGCATGGGCTACAGATGAGGGACCGGGAGTGGCATGGGCTACAGATGAGGGACCGGGAGTGGCATGGGCTACAGATGAGGGACCGGGAGTGGCATGGGCTACAGATGAGGGACCGGGAGTGGCATGGGCTACAGATGAGGGAGTGGCATGGGCTACAGATGAGGGAGTGGCATGGGCTACAGATGAGGGACCGGGAGTGGCATGGGCTACAGATGAGGGACCGGGAGTGGCATGGGCTACAGATGAGGGGCATGGGCTACAGATGAGGGACCGGGAGGGGCATGGGCTACAGATGAGGGACCAGGAGTGGCATGGGCTACAGATGAGGGACCGGGAGTGGCATGGGCTACAGATGAGGGACCGGGAGTGGCATGGGCTACAGATGAGGGAGTGGCATGGGCTACAGATGAGGGACCGGGAGTGGCATGGGCTACAGATGAGGGACCGGGAGTGGCATGGGCTTCAGATGAGGGACCGGGAGTGGCATGGGCTACAGATGAGGGACCGGGAGGGGCATGGGCTACAGATGAGGGACCGGGAGGGGCATGGGCTACAGATGAGGGACCGGGAGGTGCATGGGCTACAGATGAGGGACCGGGAGGTGTATGGGCTACAGATGAGGGACCGGGAGTGGCATGGGCTACAGATGAGGGGCGGCCTGAAAGTATAGAGTGCTAATCATGCAATTACAGTATGAGGCGGAAGTGGGGAGGGAAGTCGAATGGGGGGGGGGGGGGATTAGCGAGCCAGGGGAAGTGGGGAGGGAAGTCGAATGGGGGGGATTAGCGAGCCAGGGTCCAAAGTTCGCTTTTCCAAGCAGGATGGCGAGGGCAGGGGCTGGATGAGGGAGTGTGGCCTCATTGGGCTCTCCTCTCTGGGCCCCAGCTGGGAGTTCATTATCTCCGTAGTGCTCCACGGTGGCACGCGAGGTTCCGGGCCGTGGCTTCCAGCCCAGAGAAAGAGAGGGAGGATATGAACAATGAGGGAGGGTTAATCTCATCTCCGGACTGGAGCAAGGGGGATAGCCCCTCCCCAGTGAAGCTACACTGAGCTCTTTCTCTCCATTGATAGAGTGGCTAGTTTTTGTGTTGCTAGTTCGAGTGGCGAAACAAAACAGGTTACCAGAAATAGACCAGACGGATCCTGTGTTCAGTTTGGCTGAAATGGGTTAGTGATAAACGCTGGATCGATCTTTCCCGGCAGTGCATCATTGATTTAATGAATCCATGGCACATGGAAACATCCTCCCAGGGTTCTTGGCAAGGGGCCAATACAAATATACAGTAGTGCACGAGAGCACATAGCCTTTGACATGAAGTTTTCCAGGCCTTGTCTAACAAGTGGGGTTCCTTTTAGCAGGCAACATAATGAACATGAACGCTTGTAGAAACACAACTCATACCACTGACTGGGAGAAATGTTTCCATCCAGGAGGAAGAGAAGGATGGATCGATGACTTGTTCTCGAGATTTATCTCTCACTCAGCCTCTCACAGGAGCTTAAAGCTGGGACTTACCCACAGGTCACCTACTGACTGTCACCTACTGACTACCACCTAGTCACCTACTGACTACCACCTAGTCACCGACTGACTGCCACCTAGTCACCTACTGACTGCCACCAGGTCACCCACTGACTGTCACCTGGTGACCTACTGACTGTCACCTACTGACTGTCACCTGGTCATCTTACTGACGGTCACCAGGTCATCTTACTGACTCTCACCTGGTCACCTACTGACTGTCACCTGGTCACCTACTGACTCTCACCTGGTCACCTACTGACTGTCACCAGGTCACCTACTGACTGCCACCAGGTCACCTACTGACTGTCACCAGGTCACCTACTGACTGTCACCAGGTCACCTACTGACTGTCACCAGGTCACCTACTGACTGTCACCAGGTCCCCTACTGACTCTCACCTGGTCACCCACTGACTGTCACCACGTCACCCACTGAATGTCGCCACGTCACCTGGTCACCTACTGACTGTCACCTGGTCACCTACTGACTGTCACCTGGTCACCTACTGACTAACACCTACTGACTGTCACCTGGTCACCAGGTCACCTACTGGCTGTCACCTGGTCACCTACTGACTATCACCTACTGGCTGTCACCTGGTCACCTACTGACTGTCACCTGGTCACCTACTGACTGTCACCTGGTCACCTACTGACTGTCACCTTGTCACCTACTGACTGTCACCTGGTCGCCTACTGACTATCACCTACTGACTGTCACCTGGTCACCAGGTCACCTACTGGCTGTCACCAGGTCACCTACTGGCTGTCGCCCGGTCATAAAAGATAGGACAGATAAAAGTGGATCCCTGATACACTGTTAGACAAGGCAGAGCATCCTGTTCTCTGGACCCAGTTATTGAGTCCAACCTGCTGCACTGAGAGCTATTTCTAAATTGTAGAAATTCCAAGAAAATGTTTTTGCTCATGTGATGTTTGTGTGTGTGACATCTTGGCATTAACAGTTTGTGAGTGTGGCGCGTGTACGTGCCCTCAGATTAGATGGCCGTTGAACACTCGGCCCTACAGTACCACACCACAGTAGTATACCGACTGGCCAGACGTGCTCTCATCATCCCAAACAGCAATGACCTAGTTATGAATCTGCCAGATTTCTATTCCCGCTTGACCCTGGTGGACTCAGTGGTTAGAGGCCCAACTGGAAGCACTAGGCTATAATTACTGGCCCTGATAACAGAGGAACCATTTTGAGCCCTCAGTGTCTGTGGATAATACAGAAAGACGGCGAAATCTGAGAAACTGTCCCCAAAAGCTCCGGCCACCGGGAAGCGTTTTGGTTCTGTGTCGTATTGTCTAATTACTTTTTTCTGCCAGTTGGACTTGTCTGCTGTCCCACATTATACTGGTCTTCAGTTTAAACAGAATCAGCTCTGTTGTTTTGGTACCAAGTGGCTAACAACATTCAGATTTGTGTATTTTTAAAGCTTTAAAGTAGCTGGAGCAGTTTCTTTGCCCAAATGGTGGGTCAGGATTTTCAGGTCTCTCCAGAGATGTTCGATCGGGTTCAAGTCCGGGCTCTGGCTGGGCCACTCAAGGACATTCAGAGACTTGTCCCGAAGCCACTCCTGCATTGTCTTGGCTGTGTGCTTAGGGTCATTGTCCTGTTGGAAGGTGAACCTTCGCCCCAGTATGATGTCCTGAGCGCTCTGGAGCAGGTTTTTATCACGGATCTCTCTGTACTTTGCTCCATTCAACTTTGCCTCGATCCTGACTAGTCTCCCAGTTCCTTCTGCTGAAAAACATCCCCCCAACTTGATGCTGCCACCACCATGCTTCACTGTAGGGATGGTGCCAGGTTTCCTCCAGACTTGATGCTTGGCATTCAGGCCAAAGAGTTCAATCTTGGTTTCATCAGACCAGAGAATCTTGTTTCTCATGGTCTGAGAGTCTTTAGGTGCATTTTGGCAAACTCCAAGCGGGCTATCATGTGCCTTTTACTGAGGAGTGGCTTCAGTCTGGCCACTCTACCATAAAGGCCTGATTGGTGGAGAGCTGCAGAGATGGTTGTCCTTCTGGACGGTTCTCCCATCTCCACAGAATAATTCTGGAGCTCTGTCAGAGTGACCATTGAGTTCTTGGTCACCTCCCTGACCAAAGCCCTTCTCCCCCAATTGCTCAGTTTTGCTGGGCGGACAGTTGTAGGAAGAGTATTGGTGGTTCCTAACTTCTCCCATTTAAGAAGGATGGAGGAAACTGTGTTCTTGGGGACCTTAAATGCTGCAGACATTTTTTGTACCCTTCCCCAGATCTGTGCCTGGACACAATCCTGTCTCGGAGCTCTACGAACAATTCCTTCGACCTCATGGCTTGGTTTTTGCTCTGACATGCATTGTCAACTGTGGGACCTTATATAGACAGGTGTTTGCCTTTCCAAATCATGTCCAATCAGTTGAATTTACCACAGGTGGACTCCAATAAAGATGTAGAAACATCTCAAGGATGATCAATGGAAACAGGATGCACCTGAATTTAATTTAGAGTCTCATAGCAAAGGGTCTTAATACTTATGTAAATAAGCTATTTTTGTTTCTAATTAATTATTAATTTTTTATCTAAAAACCTGTTTTTGCCTTGTCATTATGGGGTATTGTGTGTAGACTGATGAGGAAAACATTTATTCAATCCATTATAGAATAAAGCTGTAACGTAACAAAAAGTGAAGGGGTCTGAATACTTTCTGAATGCTTTCTGAATGCACTATATATATCATGCATCATTGTATACCTAAAGCTACTGTCCAGACCTAGTTTAACAGTAATGCTTCCGTTCCTCTCCTTGCCCCATCCTGGGCTCCAACCAGGGAACCTCTGAACACATCAGCAACGGCCTCCCACCAAGCATCGTTACCTATCGCTCCAGAGCAAGGGAAACAAGGTCTCAGAGCGAGTGACGTCACCGATTGAAACGCTACTGGCGCACACCGGTTACGCTAGCTGTAAGGCAGCATTAACCCTAACCACCAGTCAGGAGAAACAAAGTCATCAATCAGGTTATCCAAGACTCCCACACAACACAGCAACCCACTGGTCAAGGTCCAGACACTATAGACCGAGACAGAGTAGCGAAATGCAAAATGAAAGGTTTGACTGTTTGTACATGTAAGATGTGTGTTTTGAGCTTGAGGTCTATGTGACTTCAATGCAGAGATGTGTTTTGTACTTGAGGTCTTCCAATGCACACCAGCAGACAGCAAGCCTGACAAATCAGACAAGATGAGATCTTTAACCAGTCTGTATGTGTGTCCACAGTGCGGCCGGAGGGGAGATCTTTAACCAGTGTGTAGCGGAGAGGGACGAGGCCTTCAAAGAGGAGGACGTTAAGAGGCTGTTGAGACAGATCCTAGAGGGAGTCTCCTTCCTCCACAGCAACAACGTGGTGCACCTGGACATCAAGGTCAGTCCCTGACCCCTGCTAGACGCTTGACCTTATTTTATTAGGATCCCCATTAGCTGTTACTCCTGTTACCCCATTAGCTGTTACAAAGGCAGAAGCTGCTCTTCCTGGGGTCCAACCTTTCATCAACGTACACCACGTCGCGAATAAAACATTCAGAGGAAGGCTGAATGGGGGGGGGGGGGGGTCGATTTCTTTGTCAAAATAAATCTGTGTAGCAGAAAAAGCCAGTTATCTGAACATATATACTGTACTTTCTATCTAGTTTTAGATGTTCAAGAGGTCCACATTTGAGTAATTAGTCAGATAAACTCATGGATACCATTGTGTTGTCTCTGCGTGCAGTTTGAAAGGAGTTGAAGGTAGTTTATGGATGCTAAGTAGGCCAAAATATCTCTTTAAAGATGGAAGCAAGCTTTTATACCGTGGTTTAGATCCTCTACCAAACATGCATGTAGTTAGTCCCCATTAGACCTCCTCTCTAATGCTGCTGTCCAGTTAGTCCACACTAAACCTCCTCTCTAATGCTGCTGTCCAGTTAGTCCCCACTAGACCTCCTCTCTAATGCTGCTGTCCAGTTAGTCCCCACTAGACATACTCTCTAATGCTGCTGTCCAGTTAGTCCCCACTAGACATACTCTCTAATGCTGCTGTCCAGTTAGTCCCCACGAGACCTCCTCTGTAATGCTGCTGTCCAGTTAGTCCCACTAGACCTCCTCTGTAATGCTGCTATCCAGTTAGTCCCACTAGACCTCCTCTAATGCTGCTGTACAGTTAGTCCCCACTAGACCTACTCTCTAATGCTGCTGTCCAGTTAGTCCCCACTAGACCTCCTCTCTAATGCTGCTCAGTTAATCCCCACTAGACCTCCTCTCTAATTCTGCTGTCCAGTTAGTCCCCACTATACCTCCTCTCTAATGCTGCTGTCCAGTTAGTACTCACTAGACCTCTCTAATGCTGCTGTCCAGTTAGTCCCCATTAGACCTCCTCTCTAATGCTGCTGTCCAGTTAATCCCCACTAGACCTCCTCTCTAATTCTGCTGTCCAGTTAGTCCCCACTAGACCTCCTCTCTAATGCTGCTGTCCAGTTAGTCCCCACTAGACCTCTCTAATTCTGCTGTCCAGTTAGTCCCCACTAGACCTCCTCTCTAATGCTGCTGTCCAGTTAGTCCCCACTATACCTCCTCTCTAATGCTGCTGTCCAGTTAGTCCCCACTAGACCTCCTCTCTAATGCTGCTGTCCAGTTAGTCCCCACTAGACCTCCTCTCTAATTCTGCTGTCCAGTTAGTCCACACTAGACCTCCTCTCTAATGCTGCTGTCCAGTTAGTCCCCATTAGACCTCCTCTCTAATGCTGCTGTCCAGTTAATCCCCACTAGACCTCCTCTCTAATTCTGCTGTCCAGTTAGTCCCCACTAGACCTCCTCTCTAATGCTGCTGTCCAGTTAGTCCCCACTATACCTCCTCTAATGCTGCTGTCCAGTTAGTCCCCACTAGACCTACTCTCTAATGCTGCTGTCCAGTTAGTCCCCACTAGACCACCTCTCTAATGCTGCTGTCCAGTTAGTCCCCACTAGACCTCCTCTCTAATGCTGCTGTCCAGTTTGTCCCCACTAGACATCCTCTCTAATGCTGCTGTACAGTTAGTCCCCACTATACCTCTCTAATGCTGCTGTAGTTAGTCCCCACTTGACCTCCTCTCTAATGCTGCTGTAGTTAGTCCCCACTAGAACTCCTCTCTAATGCTGCTGTAGTTAGTCCCCACTAGAACTCCCCTCTAATGCTGCTGTAGTTAGTCCCCACTAGACCACCTCTCTAATGCTGCTGTCCAGTTTGTCCCACTAGACCTCCTCTCTAATGCTGCTGTCCAGTTAGTCCCACTAGACCTCCTGTCTAATGTTGCTGTCCAGTTAGTCCCAACTAGACCTCCTGTCTAATGCTGCTGTAGTTAGTCCCCACTTGACCTCCTCTCTAATGCTGCTGTAGTTAGTCCCCACTAGACCTCCTCTCTAATGCTACTGTCCAGTTAGTCCCCACTAGACCTCCTCTCTAATGCTGCTGTCCAGTTAGTCCCACTAGACCTCCTCTCTAATGCTGCTGTCCAGTTAGTCCCCAGTAGATCTCGTCTCTAATGCTGCTGTCCAGTTTGTCCCCACTAGACATCCTCTCTAATGCTGCTGTACAGTTAGTCCCCACTATACCTCTCTAATGCTGCTGTAGTTAGTCCCCACTTGACCTCCTCTCTAATGCTGCTGTAGTTAGTCCCCACTAGAACTCCTCTCTAATGCTGCTGTAGTTAGTCCCCACTAGAACTCCCCTCTAATGCTGCTGTAGTTAGTCCCCACTAGACCACCTCTCTAATGCTGCTGTCCAGTTTGTCCCACTAGACCTCCTCTCTAATGCTGCTGTCCAGTTAGTCCCACTAGACCTCCTGTCTAATGTTGCTGTCCAGTTAGTCCCAACTAGACCTCCTGTCTAATGCTGCTGTAGTTAGTCCCCACTTGACCTCCTCTCTAATGCTGCTGTAGTTAGTCCCCACTAGACCTCCTCTCTAATGCTACTGTCCAGTTAGTCCCCACTAGACCTCCTCTCTAATGCTGCTGTCCAGTTAGTCCCACTAGACCTCCTCTCTAATGCTGCTGTCCAGTTAGTCCCCAGTAGATCTCGTCTCTAATGCTGCTGTCCAGTTAGTCCACACTAGACCTCCTCTCTAATGCTGCTGTCCAGTTAGTCTCCACTAGACCACGTCTCTAATGCTGCTGTCCAGTTTGTCCCCACTAGACCACCTCTCTAATGCTGCTGCCCAGTTAGTTCCACTAGACCTCCTCTCTAATGCTGCTGCCCAGTTAGTTCCACTAGACCTCCTCTCTAATTATGTTGTCCAGTTAATCCCCAGTAGATCTCCTCTCTAATGCTGTTGTCCAGTTAGTCCCCACTAGACCTACTCTCTAATGCTGCTGTCCAGTTAGTCCCCACTAGACCTCCTCTCTAATGCTGCTGTCCAGTTAGTCCCACTAGACCTCCTCTCTAATGCTGCTGTCCAGTTAGTCCCCAGTAGATCTCGTCTCTAATGCTGCTGTCCAGTTAGTCCACACTAGACCTCCTCTCTAATGCTGCTGCCCAGTTAGTTCCACTAGACCTCCTCTCTAATGCTGCTGCCCAGTTAGTTCCACTAGACCTCCTCTCTAATTATGTTGTCCAGTTAATCCCCAGTAGATCTCCTCTCTAATGCTGTTGTCCAGTTAGTCCCCACTAGACCTACTCTCTAATGCTGCTGTCCAGTTAGTCCCCACTAAACCTACTCTCTAATGCTGCTGTCCAGTTAGTCCCCACTATACCTACTCTCTAATGCTGCTGTCCAGTTAGTCCCCACTAGACCTCCTCTCTAATGCTGCTGTCCAGTTAGTCCCCACTAGACCTCCTCTCTAATGCTGCTGTCCAGTTAGTCCCCACAGGACCTCCTCTCTAATGTTGCTGTACAGTTAGTCCCCACTAGACCTCCTCTCTAATGCTGCTGTCCAGTTAGTCCCATTAGACCTACTCTCTAATGCTGCTGTCCAGTTAGTCCCCACTAGACCTACTCTCTAATGCTGCTGTACAGTTAGTCCCACTAGACCTCCTCTCTAATGCTGCTGTCCAGTTAGTCCCCACTAGACCTACTCTCTAATGCTGCTGTCCAGTTAGTCCCCACTAGACCTCCTCTCTAATGCTGCTGTCCAGTTAGTCCCCACAGGACCTCCTCTCTAATGCTGCTGTCCAGTTAATCCCCACTAGACCTCCTCTCTAATGCTGCTGTCCAGTTAGTCCCCACTAGACCTCCTCTCTAATGCTGCTGTCCAGTTAGTCCACACTAGACCTCCTCTCTAATGCTGTTGTCCATTTAGTCCCCACTAGACCTCCTCTCTAATGCTGCTGTACAGTTAATCCCCACTAGACCTATCTAATGCTGCTGTACAGTTAATCCCCACTAGACCTACTCTCTAATGCTGCTGTCCAGTTAGTCCCACTAGACCTCCTCTCTAATGCTGCTGTCCAGTTAGTCCCCACTAAACCTCCTCTCTAATGCTGCTGTCCAGTTAGTCCCCACTAAACCTCCTCTCTAATGCTGTTGTCCAGTTACTCCCCACTAGACCTCCTCTCTAATGCTGCTGTCCAGTTAGTCCCCACTAAACCTCCTCTCTAATGCTGCTGTCCAGTTAGTCCCCGCTAGACATCCTCTCTAATGCTTCTGTCCAGTTAGTCCCCGCTAGACATCCTCTCTAATGCTGCTGTCCAGTTAGTCCCAACTAGACCTCCTCTCTAATGCTGCTGTAGTTAGTCCCCACTTGACCTCCTCTCTAATGCTGCTGTAGTTAGTCCCCACTAGACCTCCTCTCTAATGCTGCTGTCCAGTTAGTACTCACTAGACCTCCTCTCTAATGCTGCTGTCCAGTTAGTCCCCACTAGACCTCCTCTCTAATGCTACTGTCCAGTTAGTCCCCACTAGACCTCCTCTCTAATGCTGCTGTCCAGTTAGTCCCACTAGACCTCCTCTCTAATGCTGCTGTCCAGTTAGTCCCCAGTAGATCTCCTCTCTAATGCTGCTGTCCAGTTAGTCCACACTAGACCTCCTCTCTAATGCTGCTGTCCAGTTAGTCCCCACTAGACCTCCTCTCTAATGCTGCTGTCCAGTTAGTCCCCACAGGACCTCCTCTCTAATGTTGCTGTACAGTTAGTCCCCACTAGACCTCCTCTCTAATGCTGCTGTCCAGTTAGTCCCATTAGACCTACTCTCTAATGCTGCTGTCCAGTTAGTCCCCACTAGACCTACTCTCTAATGCTGCTGTACAGTTAGTCCCACTAGACCTCCTCTCTAATGCTGCTGTCCAGTTAGTCCCCACTAGACCTACTCTCTAATGCTGCTGTCCAGTTAGTCCCCACTAGACCTCCTCTCTAATGCTGCTGTCCAGTTAGTCCCCACAGGACCTCCTCTCTAATGCTGCTGTCCAGTTAATCCCCACTAGACCTCCTCTCTAATGCTGCTGTCCAGTTAGTCCCCACTAGACCTCCTCTCTAATGCTGCTGTCCAGTTAGTCCACACTAGACCTCCTCTCTAATGCTGTTGTCCATTTAGTCCCCACTAGACCTCCTCTCTAATGCTGCTGTACAGTTAATCCCCACTAGACCTATCTAATGCTGCTGTACAGTTAATCCCCACTAGACCTACTCTCTAATGCTGCTGTCCAGTTAGTCCCACTAGACCTCCTCTCTAATGCTGCTGTCCAGTTAGTCCCCACTAAACCTCCTCTCTAATGCTGCTGTCCAGTTAGTCCCCACTAAACCTCCTCTCTAATGCTGTTGTCCAGTTACTCCCCACTAGACCTCCTCTCTAATGCTGCTGTCCAGTTAGTCCCCACTAAACCTCCTCTCTAATGCTGCTGTCCAGTTAGTCCCCGCTAGACATCCTCTCTAATGCTTCTGTCCAGTTAGTCCCCGCTAGACATCCTCTCTAATGCTGCTGTCCAGTTAGTCCCAACTAGACCTCCTCTCTAATGCTGCTGTAGTTAGTCCCCACTTGACCTCCTCTCTAATGCTGCTGTAGTTAGTCCCCACTAGACCTCCTCTCTAATGCTGCTGTCCAGTTAGTACTCACTAGACCTCCTCTCTAATGCTGCTGTCCAGTTAGTCCCCACTAGACCTCCTCTCTAATGCTACTGTCCAGTTAGTCCCCACTAGACCTCCTCTCTAATGCTGCTGTCCAGTTAGTCCCACTAGACCTCCTCTCTAATGCTGCTGTCCAGTTAGTCCCCAGTAGATCTCCTCTCTAATGCTGCTGTCCAGTTAGTCCACACTAGACCTCCTCTCTAATGCTGCTGTCCAGTTAGTCTCCACTAGACCACCTCTCTAATGCTGCTGTCCAGTTTGTCCCCACTAGACCACCTCTCTAATGCTGCTGCCCAGTTAGTTCCACTAGACCTCCTCTCTAATTATGTTGTCCAGTTAATCCCCACTAGACCTCCTCTCTAATGCTGCTGTCCAGTTAGTCCCCACAGGACCTCCTCTCTAATGCTGCTGTCCAGTTAATCCCCACTAGACCTCCTCTCTAATGCTGCTGTCCAGTTAGTCCCCACTAGACCTCCTCTCTAATGCTGCTGTCCAGTTAGTCCACACTAGACCTCCTCTCTAATGCTGTTGTCCATTTAGTCCCCACTAGACCTCCTCTCTAATGCTGCTGTACAGTTAATCCCCACTAGACCTATCTAATGCTGCTGTACAGTTAATCCCCACTAGACCTACTCTCTAATGCTGCTGTCCAGTTAGTCCCACTAGACCTCCTCTCTAATGCTGCTGTCCAGTTAGTCCCCACTAAACCTCCTCTCTAATGCTGCTGTCCAGTTAGTCCCCACTAAACCTCCTCTCTAATGCTGTTGTCCAGTTACTCCCCACTAGACCTCCTCTCTAATGCTGCTGTCCAGTTAGTCCCCACTAAACCTCCTCTCTAATGCTGCTGTCCAGTTAGTCCCCGCTAGACATCCTCTCTAATGCTTCTGTCCAGTTAGTCCCCGCTAGACATCCTCTCTAATGCTGCTGTCCAGTTAGTCCCAACTAGACCTCCTCTCTAATGCTGCTGTAGTTAGTCCCCACTTGACCTCCTCTCTAATGCTGCTGTAGTTAGTCCCCACTAGACCTCCTCTCTAATGCTGCTGTCCAGTTAGTACTCACTAGACCTCCTCTCTAATGCTGCTGTCCAGTTAGTCCCCACTAGACCTCCTCTCTAATGCTACTGTCCAGTTAGTCCCCACTAGACCTCCTCTCTAATGCTGCTGTCCAGTTAGTCCCACTAGACCTCCTCTCTAATGCTGCTGTCCAGTTAGTCCCCAGTAGATCTCCTCTCTAATGCTGCTGTCCAGTTAGTCCACACTAGACCTCCTCTCTAATGCTGCTGTCCAGTTAGTCTCCACTAGACCACCTCTCTAATGCTGCTGTCCAGTTTGTCCCCATTATACCTACTCTCTATTGCTGCTGTCCAGTTAGTCCCCACTAGACCTACTCTCTAATGCTGCTGTCCAGTTAGTCCCACTAGACCTCCTCTGTAATGCTGCTATCCAGTTAGTCCCACTAGACCTCCTCTAATGCTGCTGTCCAGTTAGTCCCCACTAGACCTACTCTCTAATGTTGCTGTACAGTTAGTCCCCACTAGACCTCCTCTCTAATGCTGCTGTCCAGTTAGTCCCATTAAACCTCCTCTCTAATGCTGTTGTCCAGTTACTCCCCACTAGACCTCCTCTCTAATGCTGCTGTCCAGTTAGTCCCCACTAAACCTCCTCTCTAATGCTGCTGTCCAGTTAGTCCCCGCTAGACATCCTCTCTAATGCTGCTGTACAGTTAGTTCCCACTAGACCTACTCTCTAATGCTGCTGTCCAGTTAGTCCCCACTAGACCTCCTCTCTAATGCTGCTGTCCAGTTAGTCCCCACTAGACCTCTCTAATGCTGCTGTCCAGTTAGTCCCCACTAGACCCCCTCTCTAATGCTGCTGTAGTTAGTCCCCACTAGACCTCCTCTCTAATGCTACTGTCCAGTTAGTCCCCACTAGACCTCCTCTCTAATGCTGCTGTCCAGTTAGTCCCACTAGATCTCCTCTCTAATGCTGTTGTACAGTTAGTCCCCAATAGACCTCCTCTCTAATGCTGCTGTCCAGTTAGTCCCCAATAGACCTCCTCTCTAATGCTGCTGTCCAGTTAGTCCCCACTTGACCTCCTCTCTAATGCTGCTGTCCAGTTAGTCCCCACTTGACCTCCTCTCTAATGCTGCTGTCCAGTTAGTCCCCACTAGACCTACTCTAATTTTGCTGTACAGTTAGTCCCCACTAGACCTACTCTAATTTTGCTGTACAGTTAGTCCCCAATAGACCTCCTCTCTAATGCTGCTGTCCAGTTAGTCCCCACTTGACCTCCTCTCTAATGCTGCTGTCCAGTTAGTCCCCACTTGACCTCCTCTCTAATGCTGCTGTACAGTTAGTCCCCACTAGACCTCCTCTCTAATGCTGCTGTCCAGTTAGTCCCATTAGACCTCCTCTCTAATGCTGCTGTAGTTAGTCCCCACTAGACCTCCTCTCTAATGCTACTGTCCAGTTAGTCCCCACTAGACCTCCTCTCTAATGCTGCTGTCCAGTTAGTCCCACTAGACCTCCTCTCTAATGCTGCTGTCCAGTTAGTCCCCAGTAGATCTCGTCTCTAATGCTGCTGTCCAGTTAGTCCACACTAGACCTCCTCTCTAATGCTGCTGTCCAGTTAGTCTCCACTAGACCACGTCTCTAATGCTGCTGTCCAGTTTGTCCCCACTAGACCACCTCTCTAATGCTGCTGCCCAGTTAGTTCCACTAGACCTCCTCTCTAATGCTGCTGCCCAGTTAGTTCCACTAGACCTCCACTCTAATTATGTTGTCCAGTTAATCCCCAGTAGATCTCCTCTCTAATGCTGTTGTCCAGTTAGTCCCCACTAGACCTACTCTCTAATGCTGCTGTCCAGTTAGTCCCCACTAGACCTCCTCTCTAATGCTGCTGTCCAGTTAGTCCCACTAGACCTCCTCTCTAATGCTGCTGTCCAGTTAGTCCCCAGTAGATCTCGTCTCTAATGCTGCTGTCCAGTTAGTCCACACTAGACCTCCTCTCTAATGCTGCTGTCCAGTTAGTCTCCACTAGACCACGTCTCTAATGCTGCTGTCCAGTTTGTCCCCACTAGACCACCTCTCTAATGCTGCTGCCCAGTTAGTTCCACTAGACCTCCTCTCTAATGCTGCTGCCCAGTTAGTTCCACTAGACCTCCTCTCTAATTATGTTGTCCAGTTAATCCCCAGTAGATCTCCTCTCTAATGCTGTTGTCCAGTTAGTCCCCACTAGACCTACTCTCTAATGCTGCTGTCCAGTTAGTCCCCACTAAACCTACTCTCTAATGCTGCTGTCCAGTTAGTCCCCACTATACCTACTCTCTAATGCTGCTGTCCAGTTAGTCCCCACTAGACCTCCTCTCTAATGCTGCTGTCCAGTTAGTCCCCACTAGACCTCCTCTCTAATGCTGCTGTCCAGTTAGTCCCCACAGGACCTCCTCTCTAATGTTGCTGTACAGTTAGTCCCCACTAGACCTCCTCTCTAATGCTGCTGTCCAGTTAGTCCCATTAGACCTACTCTCTAATGCTGCTGTCCAGTTAGTCCCCACTAGACCTACTCTCTAATGCTGCTGTACAGTTAGTCCCACTAGACCTCCTCTCTAATGCTGCTGTCCAGTTAGTCCCCACTAGACCTACTCTCTAATGCTGCTGTCCAGTTAGTCCCCACTAGACCTCCTCTCTAATGCTGCTGTCCAGTTAGTCCCCACAGGACCTCCTCTCTAATGCTGCTGTCCAGTTAATCCCCACTAGACCTCCTCTCTAATGCTGCTGTCCAGTTAGTCCCCACTAGACCTCCTCTCTAATGCTGCTGTCCAGTTAGTCCACACTAGACCTCCTCTCTAATGCTGTTGTCCATTTAGTCCCCACTAGACCTCCTCTCTAATGCTGCTGTACAGTTAATCCCCACTAGACCTATCTAATGCTGCTGTACAGTTAATCCCCACTAGACCTACTCTCTAATGCTGCTGTCCAGTTAGTCCCACTAGACCTCCTCTCTAATGCTGCTGTCCAGTTAGTCCCCACTAAACCTCCTCTCTAATGCTGCTGTCCAGTTAGTCCCCACTAAACCTCCTCTCTAATGCTGTTGTCCAGTTACTCCCCACTAGACCTCCTCTCTAATGCTGCTGTCCAGTTAGTCCCCACTAAACCTCCTCTCTAATGCTGCTGTCCAGTTAGTCCCCGCTAGACATCCTCTCTAATGCTTCTGTCCAGTTAGTCCCCGCTAGACATCCTCTCTAATGCTGCTGTCCAGTTAGTCCCAACTAGACCTCCTCTCTAATGCTGCTGTAGTTAGTCCCCACTTGACCTCCTCTCTAATGCTGCTGTAGTTAGTCCCCACTAGACCTCCTCTCTAATGCTGCTGTCCAGTTAGTACTCACTAGACCTCCTCTCTAATGCTGCTGTCCAGTTAGTCCCCACTAGACCTCCTCTCTAATGCTACTGTCCAGTTAGTCCCCACTAGACCTCCTCTCTAATGCTGCTGTCCAGTTAGTCCCACTAGACCTCCTCTCTAATGCTGCTGTCCAGTTAGTCCCCAGTAGATCTCCTCTCTAATGCTGCTGTCCAGTTAGTCCACACTAGACCTCCTCTCTAATGCTGCTGTCCAGTTAGTCCCCACTAGACCTCCTCTCTAATGCTGCTGTCCAGTTAGTCCCATTAGACCTACTCTCTAATGCTGCTGTCCAGTTAGTCCCCACTAGACCTACTCTCTAATGCTGCTGTACAGTTAGTCCCACTAGACCTCCTCTCTAATGCTGCTGTCCAGTTAGTCCCCACTAGACCTACTCTCTAATGCTGCTGTCGAGTTAGTCCCCACTAGACCTCCTCTCTAATGCTGCTGTCCAGTTAGTCCCCACAGGACCTCCTCTCTAATGCTGCTGTCCAGTTAATCCCCACTAGACCTCCTCTCTAATGCTGCTGTCCAGTTAGTCCCCACTAGACCTCCTCTCTAATGCTGCTGTCCAGTTAGTCCACACTAGACCTCCTCTCTAATGCTGTTGTCCATTTAGTCCCCACTAGACCTCCTCTCTAATGCTGCTGTACAGTTAATCCCCACTAGACCTATCTAATGCTGCTGTACAGTTAATCCCCACTAGACCTACTCTCTAATGCTGCTGTCCAGTTAGTCCCACTAGACCTCCTCTCTAATGCTGCTGTCCAGTTAGTCCCCACTAAACCTCCTCTCTAATGCTGCTGTCCAGTTAGTCCCCACTAAACCTCCTCTCTAATGCTGTTGTCCAGTTACTCCCCACTAGACCTCCTCTCTAATGCTGCTGTCCAGTTAGTCCCCACTAAACCTCCTCTCTAATGCTGCTGTCCAGTTAGTCCCCGCTAGACATCCTCTCTAATGCTTCTGTCCAGTTAGTCCCCGCTAGACATCCTCTCTAATGCTGCTGTCCAGTTAGTCCCAACTAGACCTCCTCTCTAATGCTGCTGTAGTTAGTCCCCACTTGACCTCCTCTCTAATGCTGCTGTCCAGTTAGTACTCACTAGACCTCCTCTCTAATGCTGCTGTCCAGTTAGTCCCCACTAGACCTCCTCTCTAATGCTACTGTCCAGTTAGTCCCCACTAGACCTCCTCTCTAATGCTGCTGTCCAGTTAGTCCCACTAGACCTCCTCTCTAATGCTGCTGTCCAGTTAGTCCCCAGTAGAGCTCCTCTCTAATGCTGCTGTCCAGTTAGTCCACACTAGACCTCCTCTCTAATGCTGCTGTCCAGTTAGTCTCCACTAGACCACCTCTCTAATGCTGCTGTCCAGTTTGTCCCCACTAGACCACCTCTCTAATGCTGCTGCCCAGTTAGTTCCACTAGACCTCCTCTCTAATTATGTTGTCCAGTTAATCCCCACTAGACCACCTCTCTAATGCTGCTGTCCAGTTAGTCCCCACAGGACCTCCTCTCTAATGCTGCTGTCCAGTTAATCCCCACTAGACCTCCTCTCTAATGCTGCTGTCCAGTTAGTCCCCACTAGACCTCCTCTCTAATGCTGCTGTCCAGTTAGTCCACACTAGACCTCCTCTCTAATGCTGTTGTCCATTTAGTCCCCACTAGACCTCCTCTCTAATGCTGCTGTACAGTTAATCCCCACTAGACCTATCTAATGCTGCTGTACAGTTAATCCCCACTAGACCTACTCTCTAATGCTGCTGTCCAGTTAGTCCCACTAGACCTCCTCTCTAATGCTGCTGTCCAGTTAGTCCCCACTAAACCTCCTCTCTAATGCTGCTGTCCAGTTAGTCCCCACTAAACCTCCTCTCTAGTGCTGTTGTCCAGTTACTCCCCACTAGACCTCCTCTCTAATGCTGCTGTCCAGTTAGTCCCCACTAAACCTCCTCTCTAATGCTGCTGTCCAGTTAGTCCCCGCTAGACATCCTCTCTAATGCTTCTGTCCAGTTAGTCCCCGCTAGACATCCTCTCTAATGCTGCTGTCCAGTTAGTCCCAACTAGACCTCCTCTCTAATGCTGCTGTAGTTAGTCCCCACTTGACCTCCTCTCTAATGCTGCTGTAGTTAGTCCCCACTAGACCTCCTCTCTAATGCTGCTGTCCAGTTAGTACTCACTAGACCTCCTCTCTAATGCTGCTGTCCAGTTAGTCCCCACTAGACCTCCTCTCTAATGCTACTGTCCAGTTAGTCCCCACTAGACCTCCTCTCTAATGCTGCTGTCCAGTTAGTCCCACTAGACCTCCTCTCTAATGCTGCTGTCCAGTTAGTCCCCAGTAGATCTCCTCTCTAATGCTGCTGTCCAGTTAGTCCACACTAGACCTCCTCTCTAATGCTGCTGTCCAGTTAGTCTCCACTAGACCACCTCTCTAATGCTGCTGTCCAGTTTGTCCCCACTAGACCACCTCTCTAATGCTGCTGCCCAGTTAGTTCCACTAGACCTTCTCTCTAATTATGTTGTCCAGTTAATCCCCACTAGATCTCCTCTCTAATGCTGTTGTCCAGTTAGTCCCCACTAGACCTACTCTCTAATGCTGCTGTCCAGTTATCCCCACTAAACCTACTCTCTAATGCTGCTGTCCAGTTAGTCCCCACTATACCTACTCTCTAATGCTGCTGTCCAGTTAGTCCCCACTAGACCTCCTCTCTAATGCTGCTGTCCAGTTAGTCCCATTAGACCTCCTCTTTAATGCTGCTGTCCAGTTAGTCCCCACGAGACCTCCTCTCTAATGCTGCTGTAGTTAGTCCCCACTAGACCTCCTCTCTAATGCTGCTGTCCAGTTAGTCCCATTATACCTACTCTCTATTGCTGCTGTCCAGTTAGTCCCCACTAGACCTACTCTCTAATGCTGCTGTCCAGTTAGTCCCACTAGACCTCCTCTGTAATGCTGCTATCCAGTTAGTCCCACTAGACCTCCTCTAATGCTGCTGTCCAGTTAGTCCCCACTAGACCTACTCTCTAATGTTGCTGTACAGTTAGTCCCCACTAGACCTCCTCTCTAATGCTGCTGTCCAGTTAGTCCCATTAAACCTCCTCTCTAATGCTGTTGTCCAGTTACTCCCCACTAGACCTCCTCTCTAATGCTGCTGTCCAGTTAGTCCCCACTAAACCTCCTCTCTAATGCTGCTGTCCAGTTAGTCCCCGCTAGACATCCTCTCTAATGCTGCTGTACAGTTAGTCCCCACTAGACCTACTCTCTAATGCTGCTGTCCAGTTAGTCCCCACTAGACCCCCTCTCTAATGCTGCTGTAGTTAGTCCCCACTAGACCTCCTCTCTAATGCTACTGTCCAGTTAGTCCCCACTAGA
The DNA here is from genome assembly GCF_057628025.1 of Oncorhynchus mykiss. Taxonomy (NCBI): domain Eukaryota; kingdom Metazoa; phylum Chordata; class Actinopteri; order Salmoniformes; family Salmonidae; genus Oncorhynchus; species Oncorhynchus mykiss. The sequence goes on from NC_143032.1 coordinate 7,541,643, forward strand.
CCTCCTCTCTAATGCTGCTGTCCAGTTAGTCCCACTAGATCTCCTCTCTAATGCTGTTGTACAGTTAGTCCCCAATAGACCTCCTCTCTAATGCTGCTGTCCAGTTAGTCCCCAATAGACCTCCTCTCTAATGCTGCTGTCCAGTTAGTCCCCACTTGACCTCCTCTCTAATGCTGCTGTCCAGTTAGTCCCCACTTGACCTCCTCTCTAATGCTGCTGTCCAGTTAGTCCCCACTAGACCTACTCTAATTTTGCTGTACAGTTAGTCCCCACTAGACCTACTCTAATTTTGCTGTACAGTTAGTCCCCAATAGACCTCCTCTCTAATGCTGCTGTCCAGTTAGTCCCCACTTGACCTCCTCTCTAATGCTGCTGTCCAGTTAGTCCCCACTTGACCTCCTCTCTAATGCTGCTGTACAGTTAGTCCCCACTAGACCTCCTCTCTAATGCTGCTGTCCAGTTAGTCCCCACTAGACCTACTCTAATTTTGCTGTACAGTTAGTCCCCACTAGACATCCTCTCTAATGCTGCTGTCCAGTTAGTCCCCACTAGACCTCCTCTCTAATGCTGCTGTCCAGTTAGTCCCCACTAGACCTCCTCTCTAATGCTGCTGTCCAGTTAGTCCCCACTAGACCTACTCTAATTTTGCTGTACAGTTAGTCCCCACTAGACCTCCTCTCTAATGCTGCTGTCCAGTTAGTCCCCACTAGACCTCCTCTCTAATGCTGCTGTCCAGTTAGTCCCCACTAGACCTCCTCTCTAATGCTGCTGTAGTTAGTCCCCACTAGACCTCCTCTCTTATGCTGCTGTCCAGTTAGTCCCCACTAGACCTCCTCTCTGATGCTGCTTTCCAGTTAGTCCCCACTAGACCTCCTCTCTGATGCTGCTTTCCAGTTAGTCCCCACTAGACCTCCTCTCTAATGCTGCTGTCCAGTTAGTCCCCACTAGACCTCCTCTCTAATGCTGCTGTCCAGTTAGTCCCCACTAGACCTCCTCTCTAATGCTGCTGTCACGCTGCTCTTCTCTCCAGCCCCAAAACATTCTGTTGACCTGCGATGCTCCTCTGGGGGACATCAAGATTGTGGACTTTGGTCTGTCCAGGATGGTGAGCAGCAGTCAGGAGCTCAGAGAGATCATGGGGACCCCGGAGTATGTGGGTGAGTAGAGCAGCGAACACACAACCCCTGACCTGACCGGCGGCCATGTTGTTATGACCATCATGGTCACTCCAAGTCTTCAGAGGGATAGTTAAAAAGTCATATTTTCTTTTGCAGCTCCAGAAATCCTTAATTACGAACCAATTAGCACAGCAACAGACATGTGGTAAGTGACCTTTCACAGTATCTTAGTGCAGTTGTTCTTAAACCTCTCCTCGGGACCTTCAGACATTCCAGGTACTTTATATATTCCAGAGCTAGCACACCTGATTCAACGGGTCAACTTGACTAGATGGATCAGGTGAGCTAGTTCAGAGCTACATCAAAATTGTGAAACGTTGAAGAGGTTTGAGAACCATTGTCTTTGTTCAACAGTATGTGGTATGGCTTGTGATTGTTTTATCCAATAGCTTCTTTGAGACAGCGAGAGATACAATGGAAAACTTCACGTGTAAGAAAACAGAACCATTCCCTAGATGGGCTTTTAAAATCATAAGTTTATCTTAGAGAGAAAATCTTCAGCTCATTTCTAGTGGCTGTATATACACTATATATACAAAACTATGTGGACAACGCTACAAATTTGTGGATTTGGCTATTATAGCCACACCCGTTGGTAACAGGTGTATAAAATCAAGCACACATCCATGCAATCTCCATAGACAAACATTGGCAGTAGAATGGCCGGTACTGAAGAGATCAGTGACTCTCAACGTGGCACCGTTATAGGATGCCACCTTTCCAACAAGTCAGTTTGTCAAATGTCTGCCCCGCTAGAGCTGTCCCGGCCAACTGTAAGTGATGTTCTAGTGAAGTGGAAATGTCTAGGAGCAACAACGGCTCAGCCATGAAGTGGTAGGCTACACAAGCTCACATAACGGGACCACCGAGTGTTGAAGTGCGTAGTAGAGGTCGACTGATTAATCGGAATAGCATGGTTGGTTGAGAGCCGATAAGACAGCAGCCCTCCCCTCCAGCGCCATTATAATCAAGTTCTCTCTCTCTGGAGTAGAGGTCGACCGATTAATTAGGGCCGATTTCAAGTTTTCATAACAATTGATAATCGTCATTTTTGGACACCGTTCATGGCCGATTACATTGCACTCCACGAGGAGACTGCGTGGCAGGCTGACTACCTGTTATGCGAGTGCATGTAACAGGAATATTTAGATTTATGGATGCCACCCGTTAGATAAAATACGGAACGGTTCCGTATTTCACTGAAAGAATAAATGTTTTGTTTTCGAAATGATAGTTCCCGGATTTTACCATGTTATTAATGACCTAAGGCTTGTATTTCTGTGTGTTGTTATGTTATAATTAAGTCTATGATTTGATATTTGATAGAGCAGTATGACTGAGCGGTGGTAGGCAGCAGTAGGCTCGTAAGCATTCATTCAAACAGCATTTTCGTGCATTTGCCAGCAGCTCTTTATGATAGGCTTGAAGCTGTTTATGACTTCAAGCCTATCAGCCTAATGGCTGGTGTAACCGATGTGAAATGGCTAGCTAGTTAGTGGGGTGCGTGCTAATAGCGTTTCAGTCGGTGATGTAACTCGCTCTGAGACCTTGATATAGTTGTCTAGGGCCGCGGCTTTTGTGGAGCGATGGATAACGATGCTTCGAGGGTGGCTGTTGTCGATGTGTTCCCTGTTCGAGCCCAGGTAGGGGCGAGGAGAGGGACGGAAGCTATACTATTACACTGGCAATACTAAAGTGCCTATAAGAACATCTAATAGTCAAAGGTATATGAAATACAAATGGTATCGAGAGAAATTGTCCTATAATTCCTATAATAAATACAACCTAAAACTTCTTAAGTGAGAATATTTAAGACTCATGTTAAAAGGAACCACCAGCTTTCATATGTTCTCATGTTCTGAGTAAGGAACTTAAACGTTAGCTTTATTACTTGGCACATACTGCACTTTTACTTTCTTCTCGAACACTTTGTTTTTGCATTATTTAAACCCAATTGAACATGTTTCATTCTTTATTTGAGGCATTATATTAAGTTAAAATAAAAGTGTTCATTCAGTATTGTTGTAATTGTCATTATTACAAATAAATAAATTGGCCGAATAATCGGTATCGGCTTTTTTGGTCCTTCAATAATCGGTATTGGTATCAGCGTTGAAAAATCATAATTGGTCGACCTCTAGTGCATAAAGTGTAAAAGCCGTCTGTCCTCGGTTGCAACACTCACTACAGAGTTCCAAATTGTCTCTGGAAGCAACGCCAGCACAAGAACTGTTAGTCAGGAGCTTCATGAAATGGGTTTTCATGGCCGAGCAGTCGTACACAAGCCTAGGATCACCGTGCACAATGCCAAGCATCGGCTGGAGTGGCGTAAAGCTCACCACCATTGGACTCTGGAGCAGTGGAAACACGTTCTCTGGAGTGATGAGTCACGCTTCACCATTTGGCAGTCCGACGGACGAATCTGGATTTGGCGGATGCCAGGAGAACGCTACCTGCCCAAAATTCCTAGTGCCAACTGTACATTTTGGTGGAGGAGGAATAATGGTCTGGGGCTGTTTTTCATGGTTCAGGTTAAGCCCGCTTAGTTCCAGTGAAGGGAAATCTTAACCCTACAGCATACAATGACATTCTAGATCATTCTGCTTCCAACTTTGTGGCAACAGTTTAGGGAAGGCCCTTTCCTGTTTCAGCATGACAATGGTTTGTCGAGATTGGTGTGGAAGAACTTGACTGGCCTGCACAAAGCCCTGACCTCAACCCCATCAAAAACCTTTCGGATGAATTGGAATTCCGACTGCGAGCCTGGCCTGGTCACCCAACATCAGTGCCCGACCTCACTAACGCTCTTGTGGCTGAATGGAAGCAAGTCCCCGCAGCAATGTTCCAACATCTAGTGGAAAGCCTTCCCAGAAGAGTAGAGGCTGTTACAGCAGCAACAGGGGACCAACTCCATATTAATGCCCATGATTCTGGAATGAGATGTTCTACGAGCATTGGGGTGTCCATATACTTTTGGTCATGTAGTGTATATATATATCTTTCTAACTGTTTGTCACTGTATGTATCTGCCAGGAGTATTGGGGTGCTGACCTACGTGATGCTGACAGGTACCTCTCCCTTTCTGGGGGAGGACAAGCAGGAGACCTTCCTCAACATCTCCCAGATCAACGTCAGTTACCAGGAGGACGAGCTGGAGCATTTAGACCAGGCCGCCATCGCCTTCATCAAGCTCCTGCTCGTCAAAGAATCCCAGTGAGTAATGTGGAGGGGAGGGGGTTCTAAGCTGACATATGGAATTGTTTTAAGAAGGTCATACAATGGATCATTTAGCTATTTGATTTAGAATTCAGAATTGTAGGTATAAAAAAAAAATCTTTATTTAACAAGTATTTGATCAAATATTGAATTTGGCATTTACTACTGTAACCCAAAGAAACACATTGAATAACATTCATAAATGCAAAAAAATGCAGTCAAAAAAATGTCATAAGGAATAAGGTTTGGAAGTGTCTGTCCTATATCTAAGAGATACACATTCAACCCCTTATTTTTGTTAGCACAAAACGTGCACATGCCATTCATGTGTACCTTTAGACGAGTCGTAGAGCAAAACAAAGAACAGTCTTGAAGGAGTTCCCACATATGCTTTGTTGGCTGCTATTCCTTCACTCTGCGGTCCAACTCATCCCAAACCATCTCAATTGAGTTACGTTCGGGTGATTGTGGAGGCCAGGTCATCTGATGCAGCACTCCATCACTCTCCTTCTTGGTCAAATAGCCCTTACACAGCCTGGAGGTGAGTTCGGTCATTGTACTGTTGAAAAACAAATGATAGTCCCACTAAGCCCAAACCAGATGGGATGGTGTATTGCTGTTGTAGCTATGCTGGTTAAGTGTGCCTTGAATTCTAAATAAATCACTGACAGTGTCACCAGCAAAGCATCACACCTCCTCCTCCATGCTTCACGGTGAGAACAACACATGCGGAGAGCATCCGTTCATCTAATATGCGTCTCACAAAGACATTTTATTTATTTATTTTATTTATCCGTTATTTTACCAGGTAAGTTGACTGAGAACACGTTCTCATTTGCAGCAACGACCTGGGGAATAGTTACAGGGGAGAGGAGGGGGATGAATGAGCCAATTGTAAATTGGAGATTATTAGGTGACCGTGATGGTTTGAGGGCCAGATTGGGAATTTAGCCAGGACACCGGGGTTAACACCCCTACTCTTACGATAAGTGCCATGGGATCATGGCGGTTGTAACCAAAAATCTCAAATTTGGACTCATCAGACCAAAGGACAGATTTCCACCGGTCTTCTTCTTGTTGGTGTCCTTTGGAGTGGTTTCTTTGCAGCAATTCAACCATGAAGGCCTGATTCACGCAGTCTCCTCTGAACAGTTGATGTTGAGATGTCGGAAATTGAACTCCATTAAGCATTTATTTGGTCTGCAATCTGAGGTGCAGTTAATTGCCGATATCTGAGGCTGGTCACTCGAATTAACTTATTCTCTGCAGCAGAGGTAACTCTGGGTCGTCCTTTCCTGTGGTGGTCCTCATGAGAGACAGTTTCATCACAGCTCTTGATGGTTTTTATGACTACACTTGAAGAAACGTTCAAAGTCCTTGAAATGTTCCGGATTGACTGACCTTCATGTCTTAAAGTAATGATGGACTGTAATTTCTCTTTGCGAGCGGTTCTTGACATAATATGGACTAGGTATTTTACCAAATAGGACTATATTCTGTATACCAGTCCTACCTTGTAACAACACAACTGATTGGCCCAAACGCATTAAGGAAAGAAATTCCACAAATTACCTTTTAACAAGGCACACCTGTTAATTGAAATGCATTCCAGGGGACTACCTCATAAAGGTGGTTGAGAGAATGCCAAGAGTGTGCAAAGCTGTAATCAAGGCGAAGGGTGGCTACTTTGAATAATCTCAAATATAAAATACATTTGATTTGTTTAACACTTTTTTGGTTACTACATTATTCCATATTTGTTATTTCATAGTTTTGATGTCTTCACTATTATTCTACAATGTAGACTTCCAGACCACAAACATCTATTCTATATACAGTAGGATAGGCCCCTTGGGGAATCAAATCCACATAATTTGTATTGAATGTGCCATACTCGGTCAAACCAACCAAGCCAGTGGAGAAGGTGAATATGGGGGTAAAGGTTTCCAATGATTCCCTGGCCTCACACAGTCCTTTCTCCCAACAGGAACCGTGCCACGGCAGAAGAGTGCCTGCAGCACCAGTGGCTCCAGCCAAAAGAGAAAAGGGAAGCCGAGGCGACAGTAGAGGTGAAAGAGACTATAAGCCCCACCAAGTGCACCTCTGAGCCAGCCAGCCCCGAGAGCCCCATCAGGGGGGAGGAGGAGGAAGGCCCCGAAACGGAGGAACTGATCGTGATGGCGGCCTACACACTGGGCCAGTGCCGCCAGTCAACAGACAAGGAGGTCATGACCCCCGACCAGAAGGCCATCTCCAAACGCTTCAAGTTCGAGGAGCCCTTCAGCGCCCTCCAAGAGGTTCCTGGAGAATTCATCTACTGAAGGACTCACACACACACACACATCTCATCCTCTACACTAGGTGGTCCTGGAGAGCTAGTGGTGGTGTTGGGTCTCCCTTCTGCCCTTCACTGACACACCAGATAATTCAAATCGTCACGGCCCTGATTAGTTGCTTAGTAGAATCAGGTGCATTAGTGATGGGTTGGAGCCAAAGCCTGCACCAACCAGTAGCTAACAAAGAACCTGGGTGGAAAAACTCCTGCTCTTACATCTAGGGAAAAGCAGTTAAAAACATTGCACTTACAAACCACAAGAAACATCTCACACTTTTCTAACCCACCTCACGGTCTGAATTCGTAAAGAAAAAACTGTTTTTTTTGTCCCTTTTTCATAAACATCCTGACGTTTCTCTAGACTAAGCCTTGTTGTGACGTTATTCCAGACTAAGCCTTGTTGTGACGTTATTCTAGACTAAGCCTTGTGGTGACGTTATTCCAGACTAAGCCTTGTTGTGATGTTACTCCAGACTGAGCCTTGTTGTGATGTTACTCCAGACTAAGCCTTGTTGTGATATTACTCCAGACTGAGCCTTGTTGTGACGTTATTCCAGACTAAGCCTTGTGGTGACGTTATTCCAGACTAAGCCTTGTTGTGACGTTATTCCAGACTGAGCCTTGTTGTGACATTACTCCAGACTAAGCCTTGTTGTGACGTTATTCCAGACTAATCCTTGTTGTGACGTTATTCCAGACTGAGCCTTGTTGTGACGTTATTCCAGACTAAGCCTTGTTGTGACGTTATTCCAGACTAAGCCTTGTTGTGACGTTATTCCAGACTGAGCCTTGTTGTAATGTTACTCCAGACTAAGCCTTGACGCTACTCCAGACTAAGCCTTGTTGTAATGTTACTCCAGACTAAGCCTTGTTTTGAAGTTACTCTAGACTAAGCCTTGTTGTGACGTTTCTCCAGACTGAGCCTTGTTGTGACGTTACTCCAGACTGAGCCTTGTTGTGACGTTTCTCCAGACTGAGCCTTGTTATGACGTTTCTCCAGACTGAGCCTTGTTGTGACGTTTCTCCAAACTAAGCCTTGTTGTGATGCTTTATTTACTTTTTCTTTGGTGCCTTGCTGGGAGAATTAGAGATGGAATTGAATCTTTTTTGTCCATGTTTTGTCTGCCTTGTATTTTCTTTATGTTTAAGGTTATAGATATCTTCTGTACGGGGAAAGGGGGGGTTAATTATATATATATATATAAAACGTTATGTTGATTTAAGAGTACGTCTCGAAATAATTCTGTTGAAAAAGCCATTGCACACGTTTGACCCAGAACTGAAAACATCCCATGCATCTCATATATGCATCTCAAATAATTGACACTTGTATATGCAGAGAGCGCTTGGTTTTCTTTCCTAATTCCCAAATAATAGGCATAGTCTCCATCAAACAAGAAGCTTCTTATTATGGGATGTTCTACTGTAAATAAAGATATATCTCTTAAACCTTTTTCTGACTACCATTTGTTGGTGCCCCGCTCCCCCCTGAGTGCCCCGCTCCCCCCTGAGTGCCCCGCTCCCCCCTGAGTGCCCCGCTCCCCCCTGAGTGCCCCGCTCCCCCCTGAGTGCCCCGCTCCCCCCTGAGTGCCCCGCTCCCCCCTGAGTGCCCCGCTCCCCCTGAGTGCCCCGCTCCCCCCTGAGTGCCCCGCTCCCCCCTGAGTGCCCCGCTCCCCCCTGAGTGCCCCGCTCCCCCCTGAGTGCCCCGCTCCCCCCTGAGTGCCCCGCTCCCCCCTGAGTGCCCCGCTCCCCCCTGAGTGCCCCGCTCCCCCCTGAGTGCCCCGCTCCCCCCTGAGTGCCCCGCTCCCCCCTGAGTGCCCCGCTCCCCCCTGAGTGCCCCGCTCCCCCCTGAGTGCCCCGCTCCCCCCTGAGTGCCCCGCTCCCCCCTGAGTGCCCCGCTCCCCCCTGAGTGCCCCGCTCCCCCCTGAGTGCCCCGCTCCCCCCTGAGTGCCCCGCTCCCCCCTGAGTGCCCCGCTCCCCCCTGAGTGCCCCGCTCCCCCCTGAGTGCCCCGCTCCCCCCTGAGTGCCCCGCTCCCCCCTGAGTGCCCCGCTCCCCCCTGAGTGCCCCGCTCCCCCCTGAGTGCCCCGCTCCCCCCTGAGTGCCCCGCTCTCCCCTGAGTGCCCCGCTCTCCCCTGAGTGCCCCGCTCTCCCCTGAGTTCCCCGCTCTCCCCTGAGTTCCCCGCTCTCCCCTGAGTTCCCCGCTCTCCCCTGAGTTCCCCGCTCTCCCCTGAGTTCCCCGCTCTCCCCTGAGTTCCCCGCTCTCCCCTGAGTTCCCCGCTCTCCCCTGAGTTCCCCGCTCTCCCCTGAGTTCCCCGCTCTCCCCTGAGTTCCCCGCTCTCCCCTGAGTGCCCCGCTCTCCCCTGAGTTCCCCGCTCTCCCCTGGGTGAGGTGAAGCAAAGCATCAGTGATGCCCCATTAGCCATTCATATACAGCTGTTAAGAAGACTACTCTAGCCTTGCAGGTCCTCTCCTCCTCTGTCTCCTTGTCCATCTCTCACCATCCACATCTGATGTTAAGGCTTCTTTTAATAACACCCAATGATCATTAGGAAGAAGTTATTGAGTCAGCAATTTAGATTTAAAACATTTTCCAGTAGTCCATTGAGTAAGTAATGTCTTTGGTGCACCTAAAAGAACATACAGAATTGTGACATCCTTTACAATATATGGGTCTGGGTAGAGAATTATAAATTATATTTGTCAGGAACACAATAAGGATGTGGTCTACACATTGTTTTCTCCCAAATGACCACTAGATGGCACTGTTGGCTCTATTCTGGGACCTACACTTGAGTCATTAACGTTCCTTGAAAGTGCATCCGTTCTTCCTCACCGTCCTTGACGTAATTAATCACTGATTAGACGTGATCTAACAGGTGAGTGCAAGGCCTCCATCACATGGCTTTCATCTGTCAGGGTAATTTCTTATCAGTGATTACTTCAAGGAAGGTTGTAAATAAATAGTGCTTGTTTGACACAATTATAAACCTTGATTCATACAGACCTGTTTCTATATTCACTCCAACTTGATGTAGCCGGTTTGGGAGAGGTGAGGACAGCTATGGAACAGGGCTTTGTGGCAATGGAAGAATATATCCATATTTTATGAGTCATCTTATTTTGTCTGGCAGTAGTGTGGTATGTCATCTTATTTTGTCTGGCAGTAGTGTGGTATGTCATCTTAAAAAGATAAATGTATTATATATACAGTGGGGCAAATAAAGTATTTAGTCAGCCACCAATTGTGCAAGTTCTCCCACTTAAAAAGATGAGACGCCGGTAATTTTCAACTATGACAGACAAAATGAGAAAAGAAATCCAGATAATCACATTGCAGGATTTTTTTATGAATTTATTTGCAAATTATGGTGGAAAATAAGTATTTGGTCACCTACAAACAAGCAAGATTTCTGGCTCTCACAGACCTGTAACTTCTTCTTTAAGAGGCTCCTCTGTCCTCCACTCGCTAACTGTATTAATGGCACCTGTTTGAACTTGTTATCAGTATAAAAGACACCTGTCCACAACCTCAAACAGTCACACTCCAAACTCCACTATGGCCAAGACCAAAGAGCTGTCAAAGGACACCAGAAACAAAATGGTAGACCTGCACCAGGCTGGGAAGACTGAATCTGTAATAGGTAAGCAGCTTGGTTTGAAGAAATCAACTGTGGGAGCAATTATTAGGAAATGGAAGACATACAAGACCACTGATAATCTCCCTCGATCTGGGGCTCCACGCAAGATCTCACCCCGTGGGGTCAAAATGATCACAAGAACGGTGAGCAAAAATCCCAGAACCACACGGGGGGACCTAGTGAATCACCTGCAGAGAGCTGGGACCAAAGTAACAAAGCCTACCATCAGTAACACACTACGCCACCAGGGACTCGAATCCTGCAGTGCCAGACGTGTTCCCCTGCTTAAGCCAGTACATGTCCAGGCCCGTCTGAAGTTTGCTAGAGAGCATTTGGATGATCCATAAGAAGATTGGGAGAATGTCATATGGTCAGATGAAACCAAAATATATATTTTTGGTAAAAACTTGGAGGACAAAGAATGCTGAGTTGCATCCAAAGAACACCGTACCTACTGTGAAGCATGGGGGTGGAAACATCATGCTTTGGGGCTGTGTTTCTGCAAAGGGACCAGGACGACTGATCCGTGTAAAGGAAAGAATGAATGGAGCCATGTATCCTGAGATTTTGAGTGAAAACCTCCTTCCATCAGCAATGGCATTGAAGATGAAACGTGGCTGGGTCTTTCAGCATGACAATGATCCCAAACACACCGCCCGGGCAATGAAGGAGTGGCTTCGTAAGAAGCATTTCAAGGTCCTGGAGTGGCCTAGCCAGTCTCCAGATCTCAACCTCATAGAAAATCTTTGGAGGGAGTTGAAAGTCCGTGTTGCCCAGCAACAGCCCCAAAACATCACTGCTCTAGAGGAGATCTGCATGGAGGAATGGGCCAAAATACCAGCAGCAGTGTGTGAAAACTTGTGAAGACTTACAGAAAACGTTTGACCTCTGTCATTGCCAACAAAGGGTATATAACAAAGTATTGAGATAAACTTTTGTTATTGACCAAATACTTATTTTCCACCATAATTTGCAAATAAATTCATTAAAAATCCTACAATGTGATTTTCTCAATTTTTTTCCCTCATTTTGTCTGTCATAGTTGAAGTGTACCTATGATGAAAATTACAGGTCTCTCATCTTTTTAAGTGGGAGAGCTTGCACAATTGGTGGCTGACTAAATACTTTTTTTGCCCCACTGTACATTAGATTGACATATCCAAAGGGACCCATTTAAGACAAACCTTAACATCAGATAAATATTGCAATTGATTTCCTGCTGTGGCGTTTAATTTACAATCTGAAATATTTAGATCTTATCTAAATTCACCCATTTGTTGAGCATTTTAGGAAATGAATTGTTTCTAGCGGCACATGCGTCCTGACTAATTGAAAAGCTTTGAAATACACAAATAAGTAACGTGCGTTGAATCATGTTGTTTTTTGTTGTTTTTTTTTAAACATGAGCTGACGCACACCCAGAATGATGGTTTGTGTGGAGGTGCTGACTAACAGTGAATAAACTATCAAAATTAAAGTCACACACCATGTATAAACTCCCAGCAATTTATTGGGTATTTACCAACGCTTTGGGCATCACTGTGCCAGCTTCCTCAGGACCCTGTGGAAGTCCTTTGGATGCCCAAAGTGTTGGTAAAGACCCATTCAATTGCTGGGAGTTTATACATGGAGTTTATACATGGAGTGTGTGTGACTATAGTTTTAATATTTCAGTAGGGCGGTGCTGACTTAATTTAACACACTCGTTTTTAACAATGCCTGGTGGCTGGTACTTAGGCCTAACAAGACAATTTGTATCAAGGATACTTCTCAACTGTGAAGACCAGGAAAGATGCCATTAGCCTGCAGTGTAGGGTTACTGTGTATTGTTGCGAAATGCGTACCATCTTTTAATGTTCAATTCAAGGATCCGTTAATAAGTAAGTCTTTGTTGGAATTCAGTCTGGGATTTTTTTTTTTCTCATCATTACAGAGGAGTCTTTGTTATTGATGAAATGAATAAGTATCTCCCCAGTCCCATTAAAACTAACATACCGAGAGAAGTGGCGAGGGGAAATGCATATAGATACACCTCTCAGAACGCTGTCCTAAATGAAGCATGGCACCAATTACAGGCTGAACATGGAACTCCAGAATAATGAATTGTTGTGACAGACCGTTTGACAAGGGGACATTTGTCATCTGCCCCCCCCCCCCCTCCCGACAGCTATAGTTTATATTAGAATACCCGCACACTCATATTAACTCCCCCGACAGCTATAGTCTACATTAAAAGACACCCACCTTCATATTTACTGTGTCTCTGGCAAACCATTCCAGTTTATTTTGAGTAACCGATGCATGTTGATAGGAGGAATTGCAGGGCCGTCAAGTCCTTCATATTCAGGGAAAGGGGTTGGGTGCTACATTCTGTCACTGATGTGGAAACCTATGGAAGAAAGCCTATTTGTAGCAGAGGTAGTTCACTGAGCTTGAACCTTTACTTTAGCTCAGTTGGCTAACACTGTCTTGTGTTGCAGACAGCCTCGGGTTCGAGTCCAGTTGGTCATAGTTCCACAGCTCTTTCACACTAGCGTGGTCGAAGGGAAGGAAACAAGGAGAGGAATCCTAGTCAGGCTACTGACGTTTGACTGTTTCTGAATGTGAATGACACTGATAATCGTGTCCTGTAGAGGGCAGCATGGCCTATCACAATGTTCAGACTGTCCTTTGTTTGCGATGTCTGTGGATGTTTGGCAGAGGCCAATAGCACAGACTTACAGAAGGATATTGGCAGTGAAATACAGTGACTTTCATTGGAAACTGATGGGAAAGGGTTTCATCACAAGGGTAAAGTCTGATGTGATTGCTGTGGAAAGAACTGACGAAGACACGGGTTCTACTAAATTGAATCCCATCTGTCCTTGTCCTTGGGCCTGAAAATGACTAGAAAATCCTATAGGACTACTATAGCAAGAAACTCTATAGGATTACTTCTAGGTTGAAATAATCAATTTTCATCCACCACTTCTTTTGGTCTTGATGCGTCATAACTTGACTATCATCGATTAGTCCCTGGTATGTGTTTCCCTGCTTTTCATTTGAATCAGAATCCGTAATTTGTCTATGTGTCTGTGCCAGCTCTTTGTAGATTGTAGTATAGTGGATTGCAGTACATTGGATAACAACTTAAAAGGGAGGCAATGAAAGATCTCTCTCGTTATGGTTTACAAATGCAGCATAATTCTCCCATCACCAATACAACACCGTGACAGAGCCCTCTTAGTTAATTTGAATTAATTCCCTATCAATAACACGATTAAATGTGTCCCTGGCTGGTCCCTATGGCTGGTCCCTATGGCTGGTCCGCATGGCTGGTCCCTCTAGCTGGTCCCTATGGCTGGTCCCTCTGGCTGGTCCCTCTAGCTGGTCCCTATGGCTGGTCCGCATGGCTGGTCCCTCTAGCTGGTCCTTCTGGCTGGTCCCTCTGGCTGGTCCCTCTGGCTGGTCCCTCTCGCTGGTCCCTATGGCTGGTCCCTATGGCTGGTCCGCATGGCTGGTCCCTCTAGCTGGTCCTTCTGGCTGGTCCCTCTGGCTGGTCCCTCTAGCTGGTCCCTCTGGCTGGTCCCTCTGGCTGGTCCCTTTCGCTGGTCCCTATGGCTGGTCCCTATGGCTGGTCCCTATGGCTGGTCCCTCTGGCTGGTCCCTCTGGCTGGTCCCTCTGGCTGGTCCCTCTAGCTGGTCCCTATGGCTGGTCCGCATGGCTGGTCCCTCTAGCTGGTCCTTCTGGCTGGTCCCTCTGGCTGGTCCCTATGGCTGGTCCCTATGGCTGGTCCCTCTGGCTGGTCCCTCTGGCTGGTCCCTCTGGCTGGTCCCTCTAGCTGGTCCCTCTGGCTGGTCCCTCTGGCTGGTCCCTATGGCTGGTCCCTCTGGCTGGTCCCTCTGGCTGGTCCCTATGGCTGGGCTCCAATTCCACTTTCATCTCCTCTTGATTGCAACAACAAATTACATGCCTGTATGCTTTCCTCTCACTTTCTCACTTCTTACCCATTGCCATGACAACTAGAGTTATTAATCTGAATCTCATTTCACCGGCTAGTCTACTCGCTTCCTCTTCCAAAGGAGTGAATTTTTGCCTCGTGCTCAAGTGCTAAATTCTGTTTAGTGTTGCGGTGGCTAACTCCACAGGCTGGAGAGTAACTGGTGGTGTACAATGGCGTGACTGCGGGAGGTCCCTGGTTGTACCCCACAGAGTTGACTACACAACTCAGCCTGTCGCCTTTGATAAAAGCAGTGGAGGGCTCGACACTTGCTCAATGGGAGGCTTATTGTAGCCTTTGAAGCTGACTGTCGGCAGTCAACACTGTAGCAAAGAGAACCAGAAGGCCACTGTGGCACAGGCTATCCCATACCCTCACCACGGCTGGTGTACTCACAATTTGCAACTCAGGTCACTAGCTGAGAGCCAATGTGCACCGTACCGTACCACAGTCCAGAAGACACACTAGAGATGTAATAGGATAAAGGAACATCACCTACGGTAGGATTTGGTGTGACACAGAGAATGTAGCGACCTGTACAAAGAGATGAGTGAGGCAAAGGACGTCTCCCCCAATTCTAGTGTGGAACATGAGGTTCCTCGCTGCTCCCTGTCTGAATGGATATCACTTGGAGGAAATGTAGACTGTAATTGAATTAGTAGATTGTCGCTGCGGACTCCTTGGTGAGCTTGACCTATTGTTGCAGGCTCAGTTCAAAGGTCACCTGGAGCTGTCCCATGGTTCCCTGATACTCACACCCACAACCTCCCCACATCAAATATGACCACACTGCTAAAAGTCTCTTACCTCTACTAAGGAAGAGACAGAACCACTCCTAGCTGGGCTAATCAACTGACCGGGCAAGGCCTTTACCCATGGTGCATTTCTGGAACGGATGGATGTTGGACTCCTTTAGAAATGTCTTTCTTACTCGTGAGGAGCATAGGAGCATCAACAAGGATCTAACTGCTCCAGTGAACTGAATTTTTGGGCCGTCTTTTGTATATCATTCCAGGAGAAGAAATGTATCTTTCTGCATGTAGACAATGTTTACTTGGTACATTTGGCCAATGTAGTGGAACAGCACGTGACGATCAACTGTACAGGGATAGTGTCTCCAGGTGGATCCAGGGCTAGGAGTGAGGATATGGGTTACTGCTTGGATTTCTATTCTAACTAATAGGTTAAGGGTCAAAGTACACAAGCAAGGCCCACCTCCAAGCAATGTCCAGGATCCCTGGTGTTAATCAGCGCTGAGTTTGGTGGTTGTTGTGTCCTGTTAAGCTTAGCCTTATTAGCGAAGACTGTACCTATGAGTGTCTGACACTCAACTTACTTGTCATACCTGCGTTAATCTCTTGTGAAAGACATTAAATATTTGGTTATGGATTCTGAGATTATACCCGTGCAAGCCCTGAAACTTTTTACATAAACCATGCATGCGTTGATGTCAGTAGGAGATCTGTGAAGGTTTGAGCTCATCACGTTAGAACGCTTCCTTTTGTGAGGTTTTCTAGGGCGAGTTGGAGGTCTTGATGTCTATAATTGGTTGTATGACCGCAGGAGGACATCGTAGGAAGGCTGCTATCGCTCATCTACACCCCAATTGCTATCCCTGCAGGTAGTCCCCTGTTGCCTGGCAATATTGGAGAGAACAGCACACGCCTGACTTCCTGCTGTGGATGGATACACTGATACTAATCTAATGTGATGGGGCCACGTACATGGAATTATGCGTCAAACAGGATGATGAGAGGGTAACACGGTGAGAGTGGATATCTAATCACTCCGCTACGCATTCCTCCCAGCAAACGCACATCTTCTCTATGCCCTGTATACTCCATTCTGATCCTATGCCATGTTCGTCAGCACTATCGTAATGATGGCGGTAGCCTTGGTGTGGTTGTTTCATGTTGAGAGCAGGACAGTGACACTGTAACCCAGCCCCATTATGTATCTCCATGGATCTGTAGGATTGTTTTGGCTAGTTTTCTGCTTGCTAATGTCCTCATACTTTCTGACCCTGCACCTCCACTGACCGTTCCTGGTCAACAACACAACTCCCATCAACAAATCTGATTTCGCCACGTTGTACAGAGCAGGTTTTGCTTTGTGTATCTCATGGGATTTATTGAGAGCGTACGTCCAACCGTGTTTTTTTTTTATCGATTTTGATGGATCATCCTTATTAGTGCGGTTCAAACGCTTCTGTACAACAAGCCTTTAAGGAAACGCTTTCATCAAAGGGAAACATGTACAGCAGATCTCTCGCTCTTTACCTATTGTCCTCCCTGGCAACACAGCATCCCCCCCCAACCACGTATAAATACCAACTCTTTCATTATGGAACTAGACTTGAGGCCAAAAACACTCTCTCCTTTGAACCATCTCTCCATGGCAATGGTTGATAGGCAAATACACTTTTCTCCTTCGCTGTGATTTCCTCCTGCTGAAGGGAGGAGGCTCAGATCACAGGGAGGCAGCAGGAGTGCTGGATATGAGCACGGTTTACTCTCCCCGCCTGCAGGGAGAGAAAGGACTGTCTCCTCCTGTAGATCAGCCCAGATGCATGGAGATAAATGACTGTCTCCTCCTGTAGATCAGCTCCGATGCAGGGAAAGAGAAAGGACTTTTCTCCTCCTGTAGATCAGCGCCGATGCATGGAGATAAAGGACGGTCTCCTTCTGTAGATCAGCCCAGATGCATGGAGTGCTGAATATGACAAAAGCTCTGGTGGACATTCCTGCATTCAGCATGCAAATTGCACACTTCCTCAACTTGAGACATCTGTGGCATTGTGTTGTCACAAAACTGCACATTTTAGTGGCTTTTTGTTGCCCCCAGCACAAGGTGCACCTGTGTAATGATCATGCTGTTTAATCAGCTTCTTGATATGCCACACCTGTCAGGTGGATGGACTATGTTGGCAAAGGAGAAATGCTCCCTAACAGTGATGTAATACATTTGTGCACAACATTGGAGAGAAATAAGCTTTGTGCATATAGAAAATGTCTATATTTTATTTTAGCTCATGAAACATGGGACGAACACTTTACATGTTGTGTTTATATATTTGTTCAGTATAGTTAGATGTATTTAATTTCATAATTCAAAGGTTATAGAATTTTCAAGCACTGGATTTAAGTACATTTTATATTCTGACCTTAGTCTGGCTTTGAACTGGTATAGTGAGAATTGGATGCGGTGATGCCGACAGTAGGTGTAGCGTGTATAATTCAGGGAGAATTGGATGTTGTGATGCCGACAGTAGGTGTAGTATGTATAATTCAGTGAGAATCGGATGCACTGACCCTCCACAGGAGAAAACTTGGAAAACATTTGCACAGAAGCAGCATCTGTAAGAACTGACAGTAGGTGCAGTATGTATAATTCAGTGAGAATTGGATGCGGTGATGCCGACAGTAGGTGTAGCATGTATAATTCAGTGAGAATTGGATGTGGTGATGCCGACAGTAGGTGCAGTATGTATAATTCATTGAGAATTGGATGTGGTGATGCCGACAGTAGGTGTAGCATGTATAATTCAGTGAGAATTGGATGTGGTGATGCCGACAGTAGGTGTAGCATGTATAATTCAGTGAGAATTGGATGTGGTGATGCCGACAGTAGGTGCAGTATGTATAATTCAGTGAGAATTGGATGTGGTGATGCCGACAGTAGGTGTAGCATGTATAATTCAGTGAGAATTGGATGTGGTGATGCCGACAGTAGGTGTAGCATGTATAATTCAGTGAGAATTGGATGTGGTGATGCCGACAGTAGGTGTAGCATGTATAATTCAGTGAGAATTGGATGTGGTGATGCCGACAGTAGGTGTAGCATGTATAATTCAGTGAGAATTGGATGCGGTGATGCCGACAGTAGGTGTAGCATGTATAATTCAGTGAGAATTGGATGTGGTGATGCCGACAGTAGGTGTAGCATGTATAATTCAGTGAGAATTGGATGTGGTGATGCCGACAGTAGGTGTAGCATGTATAATTCAGTGAGAATTGGATGTGGTGATGCCGACAGTAGGTGTAGCATGTATAATTCAGTGAGAATTGGATGTGGTGATGCCGACAGTAGGTGTAGCATGTATAATTCAGTGAGAATTGGATGTGGTGATGCCGACAGTAGGTGTAGCATGTATAATTCAGTGAGAATTGGATGTGGTGATGCCGACAGTAGGTGTAGTATGTATAATTCAGTGAGAATTGGATGCGGTGATGCCGACAGTAGGTGTAGCATGTATAATTCAGTGAGAATTGGATGTGGTGATGCCGACAGTAGGTGTAGCATGTATAATTCAGTGAGAATTGGATGTGGTGATGCCGACAGTAGGTGTAGCATGTATAATTCAGTGAGAATTGGATGTGGTGATGCCGACAGTAGGTGTAGCATGTATAATTCAGGGAGAATTGGATGTGGTGATGCCGACAGTAGGTGTAGCATGTATAATTCAGTGAGAATTGGATGTGGTGATGCCGACAGTAGGTGTAGCATGTATAATTCAGTGAGAATTGGATGTGGTGATGCCGACAGTAGGTGTAGTATGTATAATTCAGTGAGAATTGGATGCGGTGATGCCGACAGTAGGTGTAGCATGTATAATTCAGTGAGAATTGGATGTGGTGATGCCGACAGTAGGTGTAGTATGTATAATTCATTGAGAATTGGATGCGGTGATGCCGACAGTAGGTGTAGCATGTATAATTCAGTGAGAATTGGATGTGGTGATGCCGACAGTAGGTGTAGCATGTATAATTCAGTGAGAATTGGATGCGGTGATGCCGACAGTAGGTGTAGCATGTATAATTCAGTGAGAATTGGATGTGGTGATGCCGACAGTAGGTGTAGCATGTATAATTCAGTGAGAATTGGATGTGGTGTTGCCGACAGTAGGTGTAGCATGTATAATTCAGGGAGAATTGGATGTGGTGATGCCGACAGTAGGTGTAGTATGTATAATTCATTGAGAATTGGATGTGGTGATGCCGACAGTAGGTGTAGCATGTATAATTCATTGAGAATTGGATGTGGTGATGCCGACAGTAGGTGTAGCATGTATAATTCAGTGAGAATCGGATGCACTGACCCTCCACAGGAGAAAACTTGGAAAACATTTGCACGAAAGCGGCATCTGTAAGAACTGACAGTAGGTGTAGCATCTACACTTCAGTAAGACCAGACCGACACTAGTGTTCTCAAAATAGCTCAACTGAAGAAAAAAAAAAAGCTCATTATGAGACTAAATCGCTCTCTTATATTGGAGGTCACCAACACTTTCCACTTAAGATCACAACTAAGTTGATGCCGATGGGTTGTTCGGCTAGTTTAGCTAATATGCGTTACCATGTTTTTTTTTAGGTTAAATTGATGGACGATTCTTTCTGAATTGCTTCTTGAATTTATTATTATTATTATTATTATTTACCTTTATTTAACCAGGTAGGCAAGTTGAGAACAAGTTCTCATTTACAATTGCGACCTGGCCAAGATAAAGCAAAGCAGTTCGACAGATATAACAACACAGAGTTACACATGGAGTAAAACAAACATACAGTCAATAATAAAGTATAAACAAGTCTATATACAATGTGAGCAAATGAGGTGAGAAGGGAGGTAAAGGCAAAAAAAGGCCTTGGTGGCAAGGTAAATACAATATAGCAAGTAAAACACTGGAATGGTAGTTTTGCAATGGAAGAATGTGCAAAGTAGAAATAAAAATAATGGGGTGCAAAGGAGCAAAATAAATAAATAAATTAAATACAGTTGGGAAAGAGGTAGTTGATAGGGCTAAATTATATGTGGGCTATGTACAGGTGCAGTAATCTGTGAGCTGCTCTGACAGTTGGTGCTTAAAGCTAGTGAGGGAGATAAGTGTTTCCAGTTTCAGAGATTTTTGTAGTTCGTTCCAGTCATTGGCAGCAGAGAACTGGAAAGAGAGGCGGCCAAAGAAAGAATTGGTTTTGGGGGTGACTAGAGAGATATACCTGCTGGAGCGTGTGCTACAGGTGGGAGATGCTATGGTGACCAGCGAGCTGAGATAAGGGGGGACTTTACCTAGCAGGGTCTTGTAGATGACATGGAGCCAGTGGGTTTGGCGACGAGTATGAAGCGAGGGCCAGCCAACGAGAGCGTACAGGTCGCAATGGTGGGTAGTGTATGGGGCTTTGGTGACAAAACGGATTGCACTGTGATAGACTGCATCCAGTTTGTTGAGTAGGGTATTGGAGGCTATTTTGTAAATTACATCGCCAAAGTCGAGGATTGGTAGGATGGTCAGTTTTACAAGGGTATGTTTGGCAGCATGAGTGAAGGATGCTTTGTTGCGAAATAGGAAGCCAATTCTAGATTTAACTTTGGATTGGAGATGTTTGATATGGGTCTGGAAGGAGAGTTTACAGTCTAACCAGACACCTAAGTATTTGTAGTTGTCCACGTATTCTAAGTCAGAGCCGTCCAGAGTAGTGATGTTGGACAGGCGGGTAGGTGCAGGTAGTGATCGGTTGAAGAGCATGCATTTAGTTTTACTTGTATTTAAGAGCAGTTGGAGGCCACGGAAGGAGAGTTGTATGGCATTGAAGCTTGCCTGGAGGGTTGTTAACACAGTGTCCAAAGAAGGGCCGGAAGTATACAGAATGGTGTCGTCTGCGTAGAGGTGGATCAGAGACTCACCAGCAGCAAGAGCGACCTCATTGATGTATACAGAGAAGAGAGTCGGTCCAAGAATTGAACCCTGTGGCACCCCCATAGAGACTGCCAGAGGTCCGGACAACAGACCCTCAGATTTGACACACTGAACTCTATCAGAGAAGTAGTTGGTGAACCAGGCGAGGCAATCATTTGAGAAACCAAGGCTGTTGAGTCTGCCGATGAGGATGTGGTGATTGACAGAGTCGAAAGCCTTGGCCAGATCAATGAATACGGCTGCACAGTAATGTTTCTTATCGATGGCGGTTAAGATATCGTTTAGGACCTTGAGCGTGGCTGAGGTGCACCCATGACCAGCTCTGAAACCAGATTGCATAGCAGAGAAGGTATGGTGAGATTCAAAATGGTCGGTAATCTGTTTGTTGACTTGGCTTTCGAAGACCTTAGAAAGGCATGGTAGGATAGATATAGGTCTGTAGCAGTTTGGGTCAAGAGTGTCCCCCCCTTTGAAGAGGGGGATGACCGCAGCTGCTTTCCAATCTTTGGGAATCTCAGACGACACGAAAGAGAGGTTGAACAGGCTAGTAATAGGGGTGGCAACAATTTCGGCAGATAATTTTAGAAAGAAAGGGTCCAGATTGTCTAGCCCGGCTGATTTGTAGGGGTCCAGATTTTGCAGCTCTTTCAGAACATCAGCTGAATGGATTTGGGAGAAGGAGAAATGGGGAAGGCTTGGGCGAGTTGCTGTTGGGGGTGCAGTGCTGTTGACAGGGGTAGGAGTAGCCAGGTGGAAAGCATGGCCAGCAGTAGAAAAATGCTTATTGAAATTTTCAATTATGGTGGATTTATCAGTGGTGACAGTGTTTCCTATCTTCAGTGCAGTGGGCAGCTGGGAGGAGGTGTTCTTATTCTCCATGGACTTTACAGTGTCCCAGAACTTTTTTGAGTTAGTGTTGCAAGAAGCAAATTTCTGCTTGAAAAAGCTAGCCTTGGCTTTTCTAACTGCCTGTGTATAATGGTTTCTAGCTTCCCTGAACAGCTGCATATCACGGGGGCTGTTCGATGCTAATGCAGAACGCCATAGGACGTTTTTGTGTTGATTAAGGGCAGTCAGGTCTGGGGAGAACCAAGGGCTATATCTGTTCCTGGTTCTAAATTTCTTGAATGGGGCATGTTTATTTAAGATGGTTAGGAAGGCATTTTTAAAAAATATCCAGGCATCCTCTACTGACGGGATGAGGTCAATATCCTTCCAGGATACCCCGGCCAGGTCGATTAGAAAGGCCTGCTCGCTGAAGTGTTTCAGGGAGCGTTTTACAGTGATGAGAGGAGGTCGTTTGACCGCTGACCCATTACGGATGCAGGCAATGAGGCAGTGATCGCTGAGATCTTGGTTGAAGACAGCAGAGGTGTATTTAGAGGGGAAGTTGGTTAGGATGATATCTATGAGGGTGCCCGTGTTTAAGGCTTTGGGGAGGTACCTGGTAGGTTCATTGATAATTTGTGTGAGATTGAGGGCATCAAGTTTAGATTGTAGGATGGCTGGGGTGTTAAGCATGTTCCAGTTTAGGTCGCCTAGCAGCACGAGCTCTGAAGATAGATGGGGGGCAATCAGTTCACATATGGTGTCCAGAGCACAGCTGGGGGCAGAGGGTGGTCTATAGCAGGCGGCAACGGTGAGAGACTTGTTTTTAGAAAGGTGGATTTTTAAAAGTAGAAGTTCAAATTGTTTGGGTACAGACCTGGATAGTAGGACAGAACTCTGCAGGCTATCTTTGCAGTAAATTGCAACACCGCCCCCTTTGGCAGTTCTATCTTGTCTGAAAATGTTGTAGTTTGGAATTAAAATGTCTGAATTTTTGGTGGTCTTCCTAAGCCAGGATTCAGACACAGCTAGAACATCCGGGTTGGCAGAGTGTGCTAAAGCAGTGAATAGAACAAACTTAGGGAGGAGGCTTCTAATGTTAACATGCATGAAACCAAGGCTATTACGGTTACAGAAGTCGTCAAAAGAGAGCGCCTGGGGAATAGGAGTGGAGCTAGGCATTGCAGGGCCTGGATTCACCTCTACATCGCCAGAGGAACATAGGAGGAGTAGGATAAGGGTGCGACTAAAAGCAATAAGAATTGGTCGTCTAGAACGTCTGGAACAGAGAGTAAAAGGAGGTTTCTGGGGGCGATAAAATAGCATCAAGGTATAATGTACAGACAAAGGTAAGGTAGGATGTGAATACAGTGGAGGTAAACCTAGGTATTGAGTGATGAAGAGAGAGATATTGTCTCTAGAAACATCATTGAAACCAGGAGATGTCATTGCATGTGTGGGTGGTGGAACTAATAGGTTGGATAAGGTATAGTGAGCAGGACTAGAGGCTCTACAGTGAAATAAGCCAATAAACACTAACCAGAACAGCAATGGACAAGACATATTGACATTAAGGAGAGGCATGCTTAGTCGAGTGATCAAAAGGGTCCAGTGAGTGGAGAGGTTGGTTTAGGGTCACGGCGATTTAGACAGCTAGCCAAGCCAACCGGTAGCAAGCTAGCATAGGATGGAGTCTGTTGTTAGCCAATAGAATAGATCCCAGGAGCATGGGAGTCACTCACTACCTAACGTAGATGGGTCATTCAATTTGTAGAACAACTTAACCCATTTTTTAAGAAGACTTTAAATCTATTCGTTGTAAAAATGCAGATATTATTGTCTACATATTATGTGAAAACACATCTACTAACGTAACGGATTATCCTGTATTTTGCCAAATCTCTCCATAGTCCTGGCAGCAAATATGATACAAGACCTCATTCATGATATCCACTCAGACTGTTTGGGAAGACATGAACACAATTTTTTATATTGTCTATTTGGGGTGGAGAAACCCTCCATAATGTGTCCATGCTAAGGAAAGCACCTTACTCCCCCTCAGGAATATAGCAGCATATATGCTGCAAATGGCTGCAGAGAGATGCCACTTACTCAAATCATTGTATTTGACATGATTTGTTAAACAGGTGTAAAATAATAATACAATGAGTAACGATAACTTTTCTATATACACGGGATACCAGTACTGAATTGCTGTGCAGGGTTACGAGGTAATTGAGGTAGACATGTACACATAACTAGGACCAAAGTGACAGCAAATGAACAGTAGCTTCAGCATATGTGATGAGTCAGTTAGTGTAGAAACAGGCAATGCAGACATTCCGGATAGCTATTTGGTTAACTACAGTATTTTACTAACTACACAGAACAATTATAAACGCAACATGTAAAGTGTTGGTTTCATGAGCTGAAATAAAACATCCCAGACTTGATTTATCTCATTCTGTGTACAAATTTGTTTACATCCCTTGTTAGTGAGCATTTCTCCTTTGCGAAAGATAATCCATCCACCTGACAAGTGTGGCATATCAAGAAGCTGATTAAACAGCATGATCATTACACAGGTGCCCCATGTCCTGGAGACATAAAAAGGACACCAAAAAATGAGGGAGTGTGCAATTGGCATGCTGACTGCAGGAATGTCCACCAGAGATCGTGACAGAGAATTTAAAGTTAAGTTCTCTACCATGAGCCACCTCCGTTGTTTTTAGAGCATTTGGCAGTACGTCAAACTGTCCTCAACCAAAGACCGTGTATGGCGTCGTGTAGGCAGGCAGTTTGCTGATGCCCCATGGTGGGGTTAAGGTATGGGCAGGCATAAGCTACGGACAACGAACACAATTGCATTTTATTGATTGTAATATGAATCCACAGATATACCATGAAGAAAATCTGTGGCTCATTGTCGTGCCATTCATCCTCCGCCATCCCTTTATGTTTCAGCATGTGAATGCCGCAAGGATCTCTACACAAGTCCTAGAAGCTAAAAATGTCCCAGTTCTTCCATGGCCTGCATACTCAGACATGTCACCCGTTGAGCATGTTTGGGATGCTCTGGATCGACGTGTATGACAGCGCGTTCCAGTTCCCGCCAATATCCAGCAACTTCTCACAGCCATTGAAGAGGAGTGGGACAACATTCCACAGGACACAATCAACAGCCTGATCAACTCTATGAGAAGGAGATGTTGTGCTGCATGAGGCAAACGGTGGTCACACCACATTTCTGATTCACGTCCCTGTGACCAGTAGATGCTTATCTGTATTCCCAGTCATGTGAAATGCATAGATTAGGGCCTAATGAATTCATTTCAATTGACTGATTTCATTATATGAACTGTAACACAGTAAAATCTTTGAAATTGCATCGTTTTAATAAGATTTTTGTTCAGTGTACATTGAAGTAGTGGCAGTAACTTAGTCCTAAGTGTCATTACTGAAGCCTGATAGCAAAATAGTCCAATAAGTAACCATTACCACATGACCGTATAACGAGAGAAGGAAATGGATGTGGGAAGACTGTTGGAGATGTATGTGATCTAACTACTTTGATAGAGAATCTTTAGCTTGATTTTGCAGGTAATCATTCCCCTGTTTTTCCCATTACATTCCCCTGTTTTTCCCATTACATTTTCTAAATGAGCTGGTTGTCCTGATGGTTGGTTTGTAATGTGTCTGTATTACAAGGCTTTTATGGTTGACTGCATTTCATACACTCATTCTGATTGGCTGGCCCTGGCTTCCCAGTGGGTGGACCTGGCTGGCGAGAGGGTGGGCCTATGACCTCCCAGGCCCACACAGGGCTGCGCTCCTGCTCAGTCATGTGAAATCCATAGATTAGGGCCTAATGCATTTATTTCAATTGACTGATTTCCTTCTATGAACTGTAACTCAGTAAAATAAAGCTGATCCTCAACCCTGGGGCCCCTCGAGGGTGCGTGCTTAGTCCCCTCCTGTACTCCCTCTTCACCCACTACTGCATCGCCAAGCACAACTCCAACACCATCATTAAGATTGCTGACAACACATCAGTGGTAGTCCTGATCACCGAACAACATCCTCTCCCTCAACGTGAGTTAGACAAAGGAGCTGATCGTGGACTATAAGAAAAGGAGGGCCGAACAGGCCCCCATTAACATCAACAGGGCTGAATTGGAGCGGTTCGAGAGTTTCAAGTTTCCCAGTGTCCATATCACCAACAAACTATCATTGTCCAAACACACCAAGAAAGGCATGAGGGCACGACAATGCTTTTTCCCTCTCAGTAGACTGAAAATATTTGGCATGGGTCCCCAGATCCTCAAAGTTCTACAGCTGCACCATCCTGACCAGTTGCATCCCCGCCTGGTATGGCAACAGCTCGACATCCGAACGTAAGGCGCTACAGAGGGTAGTGCGTACAGCTCATTACATCACTGGGGCTAAGCTTCCTGCCATCCAGGACCTATATACTAGGTGGTGTCATTGGAAGGCCAAAAAAGTCTCTAGTCGAAGTCTCTAGTCACCCAATTCATAGTCTGTTCTCTGCTACCGCACGGCAAGCGGTACCGGAGAGCCAAGTATTGGTCCAAAAGGCTCCTTAACAGTTTCTACCCTCAAGCCATAAGACTGCTGAATAATTATTCAAATGGCCACCCGGACTATTTATACCCCCCCCCCACACTGCTGCTACATGCTGTTTATCTATGCACTGTCACTTTACCCCTACCTACTTGTACAAATTACCTTGACTAATCTGTAACCCCGGAACATCGACTCTATACCAGTACCCGCGTATATAGCCGTGTTATTGTTACTTTTTAATGTCATTTCTTACTTTAGTTTATTTAGTAAATATTTTCTTAACTCTATTTCTTTAAATGCACGGTTGGTTAAGCGCTTGTCAGTAAGCATTTCATTGTTGGTTAGGGGCCTGTAAGTAAGCATTTCACGGTAAGGTTGTATTCGGCGCATGTGACAATTTTTTTTGATACGTTTTTCACACTGCTGATGAGCGATAGCCTTGTCCTAAAAAAGTTAGCACACCACACGTAGTCAGGTTTCTTCCTTGCACTGAATGGGTTACCTCAAGTCATCCCAATTACAAAGGCATTGTCAAGATGACTAAGTGGTTGAAGGTAAGTTGGGATCCATTTATCACAGCCAATCATCCTCCGTCATTACAAAGACAGGCCAATTAAACACAAGAGGTGTGTGTTGAGAAAAGGCATTGTCGCCACACCTCTTCTCTTTGTTAAGATGATAGCACTGCTACCATGACAACAGAGACTGGTGAATACACCTGTGTGACAGAAACCTCTGCTTTCGCCGGTTTGTTTTTGTACTTTTAGGTTGCTAGATTTTGCCTGCTTATGTTAGGGACAATAAAATACTTGTTATGTTCTGTGGTTCTATTGTTGTAGAATGTTCTATGAATGTTCTATGTTCTGTGGTTCTATTATTGTAGAATGTTCTATGTTCTGTGGTTCTATTGTTGTAGAATATAAGGGTCCCTTGTATAAAGTGGCACTAAAACCAAAAGTAGGTAGTCTACTTACAATGTTTACACTAGGCTAAATTATAACTGTTCAATGTTTACACTAGGCTAAATTATAACTGTTCAATGTTTACACTAGGCTAAATTACAACTGTTCAATGTTTACACTAGGCTAAATTATAACTGTTCAATGTTTACACTAGGCTAAATTATAACTGTTCAATGTTTACACTAGGCTAAATTATAACTGTTCAATGTTTACACTAGGCTAAATTATAACTGTTCAATGTTTACACTAGGCTAAATTACAACTGTTCAATGTTTATACTAGGCTAAATTACAACTGTTCAATGTTTACACTAGGCTAAATTATAACTGTTCAATGTTTACACTAGGCTAAATTACAACTGTTCAATGTTTACATTAGGTTAATTACAACTGTTCAATGTTTACACTAGGCTAAATTACAACTGTTCAATGTTTACACTAGGCTAAATTATAACTGTTCAATGTTTACACTAGGCTAAATTACAACTGTTCAATGTTTACACTAGGCTAAATTATAACTGTTCAATGTTTACACTAGGCTAAATTACAACTGTTCAATGTTTACATTAGGTTAATTACAACTGTTCAATGTTTACACTAGGCTAAATTACAACTGTTCAATGTTTACATTAGGCTAAATTACAACTGTTCAATGTTTACACTAGGCTAAATTACAACTGTTCAATGTTTACACTAGGCTAAATTACAACTGTTCAATGTTTACACTAGGCTAAATTACAACTGTTCAATGTTTACACTAGGCTAAATTATAACTGTTCAATGTTTACACTAGGCTAAATTACAACTGTTCAATGTTTACACTAGGCTAAATTACAACTGTTCAATGTTTACACTAGGCTAAATTACAACTGTTCAATGTTTTCAGGGGCAGGGACTGGGAGACTTGTCAGGATTCAGGGAAAGATGAACGGAGTAAAGTACAGAGAGATCCTTGATGAAAACTTACTCCAGGGCGCTTAGGAAGTCAGACTGGGTCGATGGTTCACCTTCCAACAGGACAACGACCCTAAGCACACAGCCAAGACAATGCAGGACAGGCTACGGGACAAGTGTCTGAACGTCCTTGAGTGGCCCAGCCAGAGGGTGGCCCACCCGGACTTAAACCCGATCGAACATCTCTAGAGAGAGCTGAAAATAGCTGTGCAGCGACGCTCCCCATCCAACATGAAAGAGCTTCAGAGGATCTGCAGAGTAGAATGGGAAAAACTTCCCAAATACAGGTGTGCCAGGCTTGTCGTGTCATACCCAAGAAGACTCAAGGCTGTATTCCCTGCCAAAAGTGCCTGAATACTTATGTAAATGTGATATTTCAGTTACAGTTGAAGTCGGAAGTTTACTTACACTTAGGTTGGAGTTATTAAAACTCATTTTGCAACCACTCCACAAATGTCTTGTTAACAAACTATAGTTTTGGCAAGTCGGTTAGGACATCTACTTTGTGCATGACACAAGTCATTTTTCCAACAATTGTTTACAGAAAGATTATTTAACTTATAATTCACTGTATCACAATTCCAGTGGGTCAGAAGTTAACATACACTAAGTTGACTGTGCCTTTAAACAGCCTTGAAAATTCCAGAAAATGATGTCATGGCTTTAGAAGCTTCTGATAGGCTAATTGACATCAATTTAGTCAATTGGGGGTGTACCCGTGGATGTATTTCAAGGCCTACCTTCAAACTCAGTGCCTCTTTGCCTGGCATCATGGGAAAATCAAAAGAAATCTTCCAAGACTGACTAGACAAAAATAATTGTAGACCTCCATAAGTCTGGTTCATCCTTGGTTGTAATTTCCATATGCCTGAATCTACCACGTTCATCTGTACAAACAACAGTACGCAAGTATAAACACCATGGGACCACGCAGCCGTCATACCGCTCAGGAGGAGTTGCGTTCTGTCTCCTAGAGATGAATGTACTTTGGTGCGAAAAGTGCAAATCAATCCTAGAACAACAGCAAAGGACCTTGTGAAGATGCTGGAGGAAACGGGTACAAAAGTATCTATATCCACAGTAAAACGAGTCCTATATCAACATAACCTGAAAGGCCGCTCAGCAAGGAAGAAGTCACTGCTCCAAAACCGCCATTAAAAAAGCCAGACTACGGTTTGCAACTGCACAACCAATCTGTAAATAGCACACCCAACTTCTTCATCCCCATATTATTACTTACCCTCTTGCTCTTTTGCACCCCAGTATCTCTATTTGCACATCATAATCTGCACATCTATCTCCAGTGTTAATGCTAAATTGTAATTATTTCGCCTCTATGGCCTATTTATTGCCTACCTCCATACTCTTCTACATTTGCACACACTGTACATAGATTTTTTTATTTCTTTCTATTGTGTTATTGATTGTACGTTTGTTTGTGTAACTCTGTGTTGTTGTTTGTGTCGCACTGCTTTGCTTTATCTTGGCCAGGTCGCAGTTGTAAATGAGAACTTGTTCTCAACTGGCCAGCTGGTTATTAAATAAAGGTGAAATAACAAATAAATAAAACATGAGGGAGGAGGATGTCTTCCCTGTAACCCACAGCGTTGAGATTGCCAGGCAATGACAACAAGCTCAGTCCGATGATGCTGTGACACACCGCCCCAGACCATGACGGACCCTTCACCTCCAAATCGAGTACAGGCCTCGGTGTAACGCTCATTCCTTTGACGATAAACGAGAATCCGACCATCACACCTGGTGAGACAAAACCGCGACTCGTCAGTGAAGACCACTTTTTGCCAGTCCTGTCTGGTCCAGCGACGGTGGGTTTGTGCCCATAGGTGATGTTGTTGCCGGTGATGTCTGGTGAGGACCTGCCTTACAACAGGCCTACAAGCACTCAGTCCAGCCTCTTTCAGTGTATTGCGGACAGTCTGAGCACTGATGGAGGGATTGTGCATTCCTGGTGTAACTGGCTGTTGTTGTTGCCATCCTCTACCTGTCCCGCAGGTGTGATGTTTGGATGTACCGATCCTGTGCAGGTGTTGTTACACGTGGTCTGCCACTGCGAGGACGATCAGCTTTCCGTCCTGTCTCCCTGTAGCGCTGTCTTAGGAGTCTCACAGTACGGACATTGCAATTTATTTATTGCCCTGACCACATCTGCAGTCCTTATGCCTCCTTGCAGCATGCCTAAGGCACGTTCACGCAGATGAGCAGGGACCCTGGGCATCTTTCTTTTGGTGTTTTTCGAAGTCCTAAGTCCTAAGTTTTCATAACTCTGACCTTAATTGCCTACCGTCTGTAAGGTGTTAGTGTCTTAATGACCATTCCACGGGTGCATGTTCATTCATTGTTTATGGTTCATTGAACAAGCATGGGAAACAGTGTTTAATAAACCCTATACAATGAAGATCTGTGAAGTTATTTGGATTTTTACGAATTATCTTTGAAGAACAGGGTCCTGAAAAAGGGATTTTTTTTGTTGTTGTTGCCGAGTTTAGAATAGCATACTGCACCTAGATGAAATGTCAGAGAATCTCATTGCATATAAAATCATGAGGTGTCTTCACTCCCTCTGTGATTATACATATTCCAGTTATCATTTTCAGAACCAAGAATTCCTCAATTGCATTATGGGGAGGTTACAGGAGTAGACAACCTTTTGATTCACCTTATCTGATTTACCTAAACAGGAGTGTCTTCCGGGCTGTTTTGTTAGCGAAAGGGGGCGTCGATTACCGTAAATCCTAATGTAATGCAGCTGTTAGGATAGCCTGCATAATGCCATTGAATACCTTATTTTTTTAATCTTTCTTTGGAGCAGTTTTGCTTCAAAATGATATGATCTAATCGCGGAAACAATGCCACTAGACCAACAGGAACTCGAGCTAACATTGGCGCTGTCACTGCTCCTATCCCGCATTGACAGCTGGGTTACGCGGAGGCTCGTCGGTCGTATGCTTTGTGTGATGCGGGAAGCTGCTGAACGTTTTGTTGCGGAATGAAATCGACATTGTGATAAAGTCTTTGTTCATCTTTTCATTCAAAACGGAGTTTGAAATTCGGCAAGGAGAGATGAAGAATCTACTCCCTGGGATAGTCCTGACGTTTTTGATATTTTTAGAGGTGAGCAGCCCTTAGACAACATCGGCTATTGCCAACTATATAACGGGCGTTTATGGGATTACGCTGTACCTTTTTGATCAAATTAGAATTTTAATTATGTTGGTAAAGAAAATATTATGACGTGAATGATGCTTTACTGTTAATTTGTCATGGTGGATATATTTAACAGTATTTTCAAAGAACGAAGCATCTGCCCCCCATCAGATGATATACAGTGTAGGCTACAGTATGATGCAATTTGGCTAACCCTTTGTCTTTCTGTCCGTTCCTCCGTAACAAAACGGAACTCTTCATGTAGGTAATATTGACCAAATCGAGTGCGAAAATGGTTACAAGGAAATTATGTTTTATTTCTGTACAACCGTAAGTGATACTGTCTGGGTTCCTAACTTTATCATGGCCCTTTTCAATATCTCTCTTCTGTAACATTTGGAGACGGTACAGACTTACTAACTCATTCACGAGCCACACATTTGTATGAGAAACATTACATGTGGAATTGCCCTCTTGAACCACTGAAAATCACAATGTAAAAGATTGTTGGACTTTTTGACAATTTCACTACTTAAAAAAAATAAATAAATCTTCAGAAATTAACAATTCTAAATGGTTTTCTAATCTGCCATGCCCTAGGAAAACCTCTGTGCTTGGACTATCATAACACTACAACAAGACTGTTTTGGTTTCTGTCAAGTCCATTTTCATTACACTAGATCTTTTATCTTTTCAATTATGTATTAAGTCAGTTGAACCTTACTCTGTGCAGGATATCATGCTGTCCAATGTACTTGGCTCCTATTTTTTATTTAACCTTTTATTTAACTAGCCAAGTCAGTTAAGAACAAATTCTTATTTACAATGACGGCCTACCTTGGCCAAAGCCTCCCCTAACCCGGACGATGCTGGGCCAATTGTGCGCCGATCACGAGGGATCGAACCAGGGTCTGTAGTGAGGCCTCTAGCAATGAGGTGCAGTGCCTTAGACCGCTGCGCCACTCGGGAGCAGCATCCTGTGGATGCTCATGCTCATGCCCTATAATATTTAATTTCGGTTATGTTATTGAAGTAACTAATGTACAAGGTTAATCCATGCTTAGGCAATAACAGACCGTTTAGCACGCATGCAAATTGACACTAACGTTCACTCTGCAAACACGCGCTGAAGTTCAAGCAATATCTTAAGTTCTGCCATGTCTGCCAATCTACTTTCACCAACCACCAACCAACTTCACAAGAAGTGTAAAATCGCAGCATAAGAAATGTATGATTACCACTGAAATTGAAATGCTGTCTGTTTTTATTGAACAAAGTGAGTAAGTCAAGTAGGAGAAAAGGTCTAGGTGCAGGTTGTAGGGAACAAGTCTAGGTGCAGGTTGTAGGGGAAAAGTCTAGGTGCAGGTTGTAGGGGAAAAGTCTAGGTGCAGGTTGTAGGGGAAAGGTCTAGGTGCAGGTTGTAGGGGAAAAGTCTAGGTGCAGGTTGTAGGGAACAAGTCTAGGTGCAGGTTGTAGGGGAAAAGTCTAGGTGCAGGTTGTAGGGGAAAAGTCTAGGTGCAGGCTGTAGGGAACAAGTCTAGGTGCAGGTTGTAGGGAACAAGTCTAGGTGCAGGCTGTAGGGAACAAGTCTAGGTGCAGGTTGTAGGGAACAAGTCTAGGTGCAGGTTGTAGGGGAAAAGTCTAGGTGCAGGTTGTAGGGGAAAAGGTCTAGGTGCAGGTTGTAGGGGAAAAGTCTAGGTGCAGGTTGTAGGGAACAAGTCTAGGTGCAGGTTGTAGGGAACAAGTCTAGGTGCAGGTTGTAGGGAACAAGTCTAGGTGCAGGCTGCAATAACTAAGCTTTGCTTGGTCATGAATCCAGAATTGGTGTGCTCAACTCAATTGTTAAATGTCTTTGGGTGCTTAGTTGGAAAGGCATATCAGTTGATGTGCATGGTCATGGACAGCTTTTCGAGAGGGGGGGAGAAAGAGACTGGCTATACATTTTTAAAGTGGCAGGTTAGTTTTGAGATTAACCTCGCCTGGCCAGCTCACTATGACAGATATGGCAGTGGAAAGCTCCCTGGCAGGAATGTGACCAGAAGCTTCTGTGGTGCTGGAGGTGTCAGGTTCTGTGGAGATTGGAGGGTTTGCGGTTCAGCGACCCTATGAGACGAGTCAGCCTCTCCATGCAGGAAGGTCACCCCCACCCCTCTCGTGCCAGGGTGGGGCTGCATTAACATCCCTAACACTCTCTGGCACTAAGATAGCAGCTCTGTGACTGGGAGGGAGCTGGATAGAAGCTTTAGCGTGGACTGTCTTCCTCACGGGCTCCTCTTTGTAGAAGGCGCTATTATGGTTTTGTGAGCTTTTGACTCGGCAGAAATCGAGTGTACATGTTCTGATGTGTCCAGTATGACGTTTGTATCTTATAGCCAAAAAAAGCATAGCCTACAGTTTTGTGCTCTTTGTTACTTTGGATTCCAATAGATAGGCGCTACTCTATATCTTCACAACTCGACTACCAGAATGGCATTAGAGGGAGGAGACTTCACCAGATCTTATTTCAACAATGGGTGTTCCTTGAGGGGATTGTACCTCATCTTGTACTATAGTTCTACACTGACTAAAAGTATTAGGATAAATTCTGGGTTATCACCACCGCTTCAGCCTGCTTCCACTGTCACATTACCAAACTATCTTCTGCTCTTTGAATAGTCTGTCAATCACATGAGGACTCTACTATCCATAGGGGAAAACCTCAATGGGGAATGCATTAGAGATGTCTTGAAACGTGGAGGGACAGTTTTGTTATATGTTTACTTACCGATTCGGTTGACGAATTGTTTTGTTGGCAGTATGACAGCAAAGAGGGGTTCGGTCCGGGCTTGGTCGGTCTGGGCAAGGTCATGCTTGGCCACATTTTAAAATGTATATTATCACAAACTAAGCGCAACCCATGAGGTTTGGTTGTAGTGAGCCAAACAGTATCTCATCAACTTGACCATTTTTATAATCTAGTAACTGTAATAGTAGTCTTGCCATTATGACTCGACCTCCATTGTCTATGATTTATGACCCAGGTTACAGTACAGTGACATGATATGACTAATGAATGACTGGTCGGATTAATGCAGTAGTTTTAAAATAATGTAGTAATCCTATATCCTTTTGGATGTAAATTAGCTTTGTGATCCTCTTTTTGATGGATTTCTCCACTTGACTTTACATTAAACCAGCTGTAAAAATGTCCGATGGTGTCAACTGTGAGTGAATAACATCTCTGGAGTAGTTTTATCACTTTATCAAGGCTTCAAATGGCTGAGGCTGAATTTTAAAAAAAAGAGCCAGTTCTACTCCTAAACCAATAACACGTGTCCTCCCAAAATCACGGCCCATCTGGGACAAAACCAAGCAGGATGCCGCAGTTTGCTGTTGTATAAACGGTCACTCGCTCGGTTGTCCCCTTTCTGCTACAGAGACAAGACGACAGCCGACCAAGCAACTGACGCTCTGCAGGTCTTCAGATACTACATTTGAGGGATAATTTAACATACTTGCAAACTCCCCTGCTTTAACTAAGCGTGTGCAGTGGGAGTGTTGTGGTCTTTGTGGTTGGCCTGGGTATCTGGGGGGGGGGGGGGGGGGGGGCGGGGGGGGGGGGTGTCAGCTCCTGAGCTACTACATAGCTGTGGACCCTGCTGTTTGGCAGTGCCACAGTGGGGAGTTTGGTCCCACAAACAGGCAGTTTGTTCCAACCATGGCGGCCCTCTTCCTGCCAGGGCTTCGCTGCCAGGGTGTCCCCGTATTGTCCATTCTTCCCAACAGCCAACCCCTTCCAAATGCTCAATTGTATGGCCCTAGTCCCAACCTTCATTGACTGTCCCCCATTCTATGGTGGTGAGAGCTAGGAAACATCCTAGAGTCGTTAAGCGGTAGAACCAGTGATCTACTCTGAACGCAACACGTAAAGTGTTTGTCCCATGTTTTATGAGCTGAAATAAAAGATCCTGAAAATGTTCCCTACGCAGAAAAGGCAGGATTGATTCTCCATTTGCATTTTAGGTATCGAATTGACGTTTGGCGGCGCCTAATCAGTCAGTTGTGTACCCGCCTGGCTAGGGCTGGGCAATATGGCCAACCATAATAAAATGTAATTGGTCAAATTTACTTAAGTATAAATAATTTCAAATTCCTTATTAATCAAACCAGATGGCACCATTTTCTTGATTATTTTTATTTACGGATAACCAGGGGCACACTCCAACACTCAAGACAATTTACAAACAAAGCATTTGTGTTTAGTGAGTCTGTCAGATCAGAGGTGGTAGATGACCAGGGATGTTCTCTTGGTGAATTGGAACGTTTTCCTGCCCTGCTAAGCATTCAAAATGTAATGAGTACTTTTGGGTGTCAGGGAAAATGTATGGAGTAAAAAGTACAGTATTTTATTTAGGAATGTAGTGAAGTAATGGTTGTCAAAAATATAAAATAAATAGTAAAGTACAGATACCAAATAAATATGACTTAAGTAGTACTTGAAAGTAATTTTACTTAAGTACTTTACACCACTGCTCAGTAGAGATAATGTCCACACTGCCACGTAGGGCTGCACGATATGGGCAAATAATATAGGACTTATTTTTAACCAAATGTTACAATTGTGATTTGACTCTCAAATTATGGCAAAACTGTTGGAATCATGGAAATATAATGACTATTCTAATTCTATAGTTGGAATATAATAGTGGGCACTTTGAATACAGTGTTTGAGAATACAATGAATTAAAATGCCAGGGGAGGAGTTATTGTGACAGGGTAGGAACTAAAGTGTTGATAAGGGTTTCCTAGGGGACCCTATAAGCTTTGACTACATTGCATGTTTTCTCTTATCTACTTCATGTAGCTAACATATTCTTGCTTTGCATATTCCTCTTTGATTTAGAAGATACTGTTGCACAACCAACATGCTGATTTTAGGTCAAAGCCATCACTGCTTTATCAGGCAGTATTAACTAGCTACATTTGCTCTTACTCAGTACATTTTATGAGCTAGCTAGCTATTAGCATTAGCGGCTAACAATTAGCATCTCACAAGATTTAGGGCAACATGCTAAGAAAAGACAAACCTAGCTGATGTAAGAAACACAAACTAATAGAGTCATTATAGAACGCTAGTGGATTTATATTACGAATCAAAGTAAAAACAGCATTGTTGTCATCAGCATTGTTGCATGTGCTAGATTGACCATGCAGACTGAACGCAAGTGTCTCGTGGTTGAGGAGCATCAAATGTGCTCTTTGAGTGACAGGGGGCGTGGCTAGGTCTTTGTGGAAAGTGTCACGGGGAGAAAGAGTAGAGAGCGATGACTCAAGTAGCGAAGTAAACAATAAATATTGACATTACACATGGTGTATCACATTTAACAAACCAAACATTCAAATACAGGTATAAAATGGAAAGTAAAACCCAAACCGGTCACCTGCATCACCAAGTACGGTTTCCCGCCCAGCCCTACGCCTGGCTGAGTGGGAGTGTGGGTGGAATGAGCGAGCTCGCCTGGCAAGCAGAGCGCGAAACTCGTGGGGAAATGGAACTTGGTTGTCTGCCTGGAAATTAATTTTCTAATATTTTTCATAAACATATTTGAGAGTGCCAAATTCAAGTAGTTTAAGCACCTTAAGCTTGGGTAGGGATGTGTAGTGTGGTTGTGTGGGTTAGTGTAGTGTTCGCTCAAGTTTTGAGCACGAATTTGTTTATATCAAATCAAATTTCAAATCAAATTTATTTATATAGCCCTTATTACATCAGCTGATATCTCACAGTGCTGTACAGAAACCCAGCCTAAAACCCCAAACAGCAAGCAATGCAGGTGTAGAAGTACGGTGGCTAGGAAAAACTCCCTAGGAAGAAACCTAGAGAGGAACCAGGCTATGAGGGGTGGCCAGTCCTCTTCTGGCTGTGCCGGGTGGAGATTATAACAGAACATGGCCAAGATGTTCAAATGTTCATAAATGACCAGCATGGTCAAATAATAATAATCACAGTAGTTGTCGAGGGTGCAGCAAGTCAGCACCTCAGGAGTAAATGTCAGTTGGCTTTTCATAGCCGATCATTAAGAGTATCTCTACCACTCCTGCTGTCTCTAGAGAGTTGAAAACAGCAGGTCTGGGACAGGTAGCACGTCCCGTGAACAGGTCAGGGTTCCATAGCAGCAAGGAGTCATCATGCCAGGTAGCCCTGAGGCATGGTCCTAGGGCTCAGGTCCTCCGAGAGAGCGAAAGAGAGAATTAGAGAGAGCATACTTAAATTCACACAGGACACCGGATAAGACAGGAGAAGTACTCCAGATATAACAAACTGACCCTAGCCCCCGACACAAACTACTGCAGCATAAATACTGGAGGCTGAGACAGGAGGGGTCAGGAGACACTGTGGCCCCATCCGATGACACCCCCGGACAGGGCCAAACAGGAAGGATATAACCCCACCCACTTTTCCAAAGCACAGCCCCCACACCACTAGAGGGATATCTTCAACCACCAACGTACCATCCTGAGACAAGGCCGAGTATAGCCCACAAAGATCTCCGCCACGGCACAACCCAGACAGGAATATCACGTCAGTGACTCAACCCACTCAAGTGACGCACCCCTCCCAGGGATGGCATGGAAGAGCACCAGTAAGCCAGTGACTCAGCCCCTGTAATAGGGTTAGAGGCAGAGAATCCCAGTGGAGAGGGAAACCGGCCTGGCAGAGACAGCAAGGGTGGTTTGTTGCTCCAGAGCCTTTCCGTTCACCTTCACACTCCTGGGCCAGACTACACTCAATCATATGACCCACTGAAGAGATGAGTCTTCAGTAAAGACTTAAAGGTTGAGACTGAGTCTGCGTCTCGCACATGGGTAGGCAGAACATTCCATAAAAATGGAGCTCTATAGGAGAAAGCCCTGCCTCCAGCTGTTTACTTCGAAATAATATCCCTGTTAGTGAGCATTTTTCCTTTGCCAAGATAATCCATCCACCTGACAGGTGTGGCAGATCAAGAAGATGATTAAACAGCATGATCATTACACAGGTGCACCTTGTGCTGGGGACAATAAAAGGCCACTAAAATGTCTAGTTCTGTCTCTCAACACAATGCTATAGATGTTTTGAGGGAGCGTGCAATTGGCATGCTGACTGCAGGAATGTCCCCTGGAGCTGTTTTCCAGATAATTGAATGTTAATTTCTCTACAATAAGCCGCATCCAATGTCGTTTTAGAGAATTTGGTATGTATGTCCAACCCGGCCTGGCAACCAAAGACCACGTATAACCATGCCAGCCCAGGACCTCCACGTCCACCTTCTTCACCTGTGGGATCATCTGATGATACCAGCTGCCCATACAAACTGATGAAACTGTGGGATCATCTGATGATACCAGCTGCCCGTACAAACTGATGAAACTGTGGGATCATCTGATGATACCAGCTGCCCATACAAACTGATGAAACTGTGGGATCATCTGATGATCCCAGCTGCCCATACAAACTGATGAAACTGTGGGATCATCTGATGATACCAGCTGCCCATACCAGCTGATGAAACTGTGGGATTGCACAACCAAATAATTTCTGAACAAATTGTCAAACCGTCTTAAGGAAGCTCATGGGCGTGTTCGTCGTCATCACCAGGGTCTTGACCTGACTGCAGTTCAGTGGGCAAATGCTCACCTTCGATGGCCACTGGCACGCTGGAGAAGTGTGCTATTCACAGATAAGTCCTGGTTTCAACTGTACCGGGCAGTTGGCAGACAGTGTGTATGGCGTAGTGTGGGCAAGCGGGTTTGCTGATGGCAACGTTTTGAACAGTGACCAGTGGTGAGGTGATGGTATGGGCAGGCATAAGCTATGGACAACGAACACAATTGCATTTTATTGACGGCAATTTGAATGCATAGAGGTACCGTGACGAGATCCTGAGGGCCATTGTTGTGCCATTCATCCACTGCCTTCAAATCATGTTTCAGCATGATAATGCATGGCCCCATGTCGCAAGGATCTTTACACAATTCCTGGAAGCTGAAAATGTCCCAGTTCTTCCATGGCCTGCATACACGCCAGACATGTCTCCCATTGAGCATGTTTGGGATGCTCTGGATCAATGTGTACAACAGCGTGTTCCAGTTTCCTCCAATATCCAACAACTTCTCACAGCCATTGAAGAGGAATGGGACAACATTCCACATGCCACAATCAACAGCCTGATCAACTCTATGTGAAGGAGATGTGTCCAGCTACATGAGGCAAATGGTGGTTACACCAGATACTGACTGGTATTCTGATCCACACCCTTACCTTTTTTAAGGTATCTGTGACCAACAGATGCATATCTGTATTCCCAGTCATGTGAAATCCATAGTTTTGGGCCTATTTAATGAATTTAAATTGACTGATTTTCTTATGAGCTGTAACTCAGTAAAATTGTTGAAATTGCGTTTGTATTCTTTTTGGTGTGTGTGTGTGTGTGTGTGTGTGTGTGTTTGTATAAAACCCTGTATTGCCGACACTATGCATTGGCCATTGAGAGGCTTTGAAGCCACCACTCAGAAGAAGCAGTCTTCCATAGGAAGGAATAGAATCCTACAGTATTTAAAATTTAAAAAAATGAAAATGAAATGTTTCAAGGACTATATTGGCTCATAATAAAACATATGTGCATTAAGGTGTCTAATAGAATAAACATGGCAAAAACAAATGTATGGTGGGGTGTACCAAAAGGGAGGCACGGTGGCTTCAAAACAGAGCCCCTCGTCACTCATCTTGTGTGTGGGTATAACTCATTGGGTAGAACCCACGTCCGTTGTGCGCTCAGTGGCCACACATTGTGGGGGGGAAAACACATGGCACAAACCACAAAGGGGATTCCTGGATGCTCCTGGGATGAAATGCCACCTCAGCCTGCCATCCATCCAGCCAGTCCTTTGGCGGCCATTTTCACGTCTCTATAAAAGCCTCTCCACCCACAGCTCTCCAAAGATGAGCCAGGCTTCACTGTCTTCTATAGTTCATCTCTCACCTCGTTGAGAGATGTATGTGGGTGCACCTCAACAGTCTGACTTTTTTCCACAACTGGGCAGGTGAGAGCAGTAGGGCATCAAGGTCACCTATTCTGAGCCAGCCACAGACTACTAAGATGCAGCCCATGTCTGACTTTATAGCCTTTATGTTGGAGGCCAGTGGATTTCAGTTACATTGAAGAGCAAAGGGGCATCCTGTTGTTTTTATTTAGAGAACACTGTATGCTCCACTATGCTGTTAACACTACATCTGTCATATCACTGAGTCGGCAGTGAGGCTTTGGCGGAGGACTGTATTGTGTGTTGCATAAAGCCAGGGCTGCCAGAGAGAATCTGTATGTATGATTTAAAACAGCAATAATATTTGCATGGGTTAACAGATCCATAAAGGTTGTTCATTCGCTCGTAGGCAAACGGATCATCTTGACACTGCAAACCATACCAGTTTCAGCGCTGTATTATAACCAACGTGTTTTTCATATGTGAACAGAGCGGTTTCATTTATCTTTCAAAGCTTCAACATGGTACCTAATTTTTTAATGAAAAGCATTACTTGCGCATAAAGCCCTGGAGGTTATGCCTGGCCTTGTGCATAACACTCCCAGGACAGATCCTCCTTTTCCTCATCTTGCCAATTTTTTTTTTTTATCTCTCCTTGCTTTGTGTAGAAAGGATGGAGAGCGCACTACTAAGCTACAAAGCACATCTTATGAGGGCTATAAAACTGAAATATGCCTTACGCTTTACAGAGACTGCCTCAGTCAGCATTTTGATAGAGGGCGGTTGGAGGCAGCTGCGTAGTGTTGCCGCGAGGCGTATTGATTAAGAAACAACTCCTGCCCGGGATGAACGAATCCTGGCGTAATGGGATGCAGGCAGATGGCATGCCGCTCTGAAATGGTTTGTTGGTACGCTCTTTATCGCAAGACTGTCTCAAATTCTTATCCAATTCTCCGTAGGTGGAGAAAATTATCTCTTCAACAGTGAAGCCCAGAGCATATGCCGATTCGTCTAGCGCTAACTTGACGGAGAATGGAGGTTATTAAACAACCTGGTTGAAGCCGGAAATAACGAGACTTAGTAAATGTAGGCCTGAAGCCGATGTCAGGTCATACAGTCTGCACTGTGGGAG
Organism: Oncorhynchus mykiss; assembly: GCF_057628025.1. Taxonomy (NCBI): domain Eukaryota; kingdom Metazoa; phylum Chordata; class Actinopteri; order Salmoniformes; family Salmonidae; genus Oncorhynchus; species Oncorhynchus mykiss. The sequence goes on from NC_143032.1 coordinate 7,583,309, forward strand.
AGATGGTCTGTCCAATGTCAGGTCATAGTATTTACTGTGGGTGGGGCAGGAGGGACTATTTGTTTTATTTCATTATGTAAAGAGCATGGACTTACTTTCTTCCTCTCCCTCTTGCAGTGCATAGAGGCCAAAAAGTACTGCTGGTATTTTGAAGGCGGATACCCCATCTACTTTATGTAAGTACCATCTGCCACAGTATGTATTGTACTGTACATGGCCGATTTTATGATATTGTGATCGGTAACAAGCTACATACCGCCAAATGGTGGGGTCATATGAATAACAGTCATTTTGTTTGATTTAACATTTCTATTCAGAGGAACCATAGTGTCTGAGACAATCCATCTCATCTGAGTCAACACAAATATCTTTTGTCAAGGCTTTCCATACATATGTGTGAGACTGTGGCCATTTCACCTGTTAATGTCACAGTCCAGCAGTCGTTTTGTCACGGTCCCAAGGCATATGAATTAACAGGTTGGCGAGCAAACAATGTGATTGTCACAACACATAAATTGTAAATTGTAATGTGGCTTTTTGGGGGGGGAGGGGACTTGGCTTCCCCAATGATTTTTCCCACACACCTCTACTGTTATAACTACATATATTTTCTATGTGAATTTGATCGCCCCAAAAAAGTTACATGTTGCAGCTTTAAGCTTCCCATCCATTCTCCCTCGCTGGTAACTACCGGTGTCGGCCATTGTTCAATAAAATGAGAGTGTGCGCCTCTGAAGAGATATGTCATGTAGGTAATGGAATGAGTGTGCGCCTCTGAAGAGATATGTCATGTAGGTAATGGAATGAGTGTGTGCCTCCTGAAGAGATATGTCATGTAGGTAATGGGATGAGTGTGCGCCTCTGAAGAGATATGTCATGTAGGTAATGGGATGAGTGTGCGCCTCTGAAGAGATATGTCATGTAGGTAATGGAATGAGTGTGCGCCTCTGAAGAGATATGTCATGTAGGTAATGGAATGAGTGTGCGCCTCTGAAGAGATATGTCATGTAGATAATGGAATGAGTGTGTGCCTCTGAAGAGATATGTCATGTAGGTAATGGAATGAGTGTGCACCTCTGAAGAGATATGTCATGTAGATAATGGAATGAGTGTGTGCCTCTGAAGAGATATGTCATGTACTGTAAAAAATGATAACAATCCTTACATTTTTTTTTTTTTAAGAGTATGTTATATAGCTGCTGTGCTATCAGAGTGAAACTACACAACCCATCATATACAGACCAGAGAACTATGTCTACTGGAAGCACCGGTGTTCAGTCTTTACATGAAGACACAATGGGTGAATCAGATCATACCTCCAAGTTGTTTGCTGTCCAATGGTGTCTATGGGCAAGGGGGGGTAGTCGTAAAGTCCCAGCCCTGGTTAGAGGGCAGATCATCAGGAGGCTCCTGATTAATGCACAGGCCTCTGACTGCATGCTCCAGAAGGGATTCCCCTCGCCCACAGCCAAACGCCAGAGCTTTGTGCTTGGGGGTTTAAAAAGATTCAGGTTCTCCCTAAGGGGCCAGGCAAGAGTTCACTGAGCAGGAACCAATTATAGATAGCGCAGCGCATTTCTGAGGCCTGGAATAAGTGTTGGATTTGCATTTGCATCCACCCCGGCGTAGCGCTAATCATTCTACCCATCTGGATTTAATGCCTCCAGCCACGCCGAGTGTTCGGGGACGTATCGCGCCATAGCCGCGGCAGCGAATGATGAAGTGGCGGATAGAATGCGGCTGGGTTATGTACAGTGGTAACGCAATGAAGGGCTTTTGAGGCATTTGAGGAAACGTGGCCATCAGTTGGAGAGGAGCAAAGGCAGAAGTGTTGGTCTGACACTGATCCCGTTCCCAATCACTCTCACACCTTCATATATACACACACGTGCCTGGTCCATTGCTCAGCCCTACTGAAGGCTAAACTTTGTTGTGAACGTTCAGGGGATGATATGGCGGCTCCCTGTTGCTCCCTGATATCAACCCTAATGTCCCGATCATTGTCCTTTCTCTCCCACTGTCAGGGAAATTGCTCGTCGCCAAATTGTGTGTGTGTGTGTGTGACTTTTGCAGATACCCAAATCGCTGCTTCTTCTCTCAAGCCATCAGTGTTTTTATAGTAGGTGTGTTGCCATGTCTCTCACATGTTTACTGGAGACATTATTACAACATACGGTCCCCGCAAGTGGCCACCGTCCGCTGATGGTACACACTAGAGTCAACTGTCACATCAGTGTGATTCTGTTCTATGATTCAGCATTAGTTCTGCTTTCCCCTCCCTTCCTCTTGCTCTTCTGTCTCCTTTTCTCCCCCTCTTGTCGCTCTCGCTCGCTCTTCTTCCTTCCCTCCTTCTCTCCTTCCTGCCTTCCCTCATTCAGATGAAACATTTGTGTTAGGGTAAAATCCAGGGTTTCATGATTAGAGGACCTTGGCTCGGGCCGTACCAGCTCGTAAATCACTTCATCTCCCTCTCTCGTTTCTCTTATCAATGTACTGAAGAGTGGGCCTATTCTGAATCATATCTGTCCAAAGGCAGCAGCGGGAGGCAACAAAGTGAACCTAGTTTTTTGTTTACACAGCAGGTGTGCCTCAGAGAGGGGCATGAAGAATACAGGTGAGGCCGAGTTTTTTTTTTTTTCAGAATGCGAGTCTGCTGGAGCGGCTATATGGGTCCAGAATGGGAGTCTGTTAGACAGCTAACTCTTTATCCTCAATATAGCAGGGGGTATAAAGTCATAACTCAGCTCACACATATGTAGAGCTGTTTGGGGTATTCAGTATTTTCTTTTATATAACTATACTTAGGTATTCACAGCCACATCCACTCCGTGTGCATCTATGCACCGTGTGTATCTTCAACAGTTATATCCTCCCAGAGACAGTGGTCCCAGACCACATAGACAATTCAAAAATGCCTATAGATTGCTACTTCCTATATATGGATATATATGAAACACCCTGTGTTCAATAACACTCATATTATTATTATTATTAGTACTCCCGGACTAACATGGGTGGTGGTGGACGGAACCCCTAGATAACGTTATAGATGGGGGGGCTCTGCTTATACAGAACTGGACAACTCAACTCACATTCACTCCACATTCACACTGGAGATAGTCCTCATTCACTCAGTACGTCATATCTAAATTTGAATCAGCTTAATATCCAAATTTGAATCAGTTTAATATGTCATATCACACAACTTTCACATCCACATTCACTTAGTACTATTCCCAAACATACTTGGTAATCTCCCGTATTACCCCATGTGCATCTTCAACGATTCTCATGTCGTTACTTCCTATGCACCTTATGGATCTTCATCTTATACATATAGAATCGTTGAATAGCACCTTTGCTATTATCAATGGCTACAGACCTCATAGACATTTCTCTTATAAATGCCTACAGACAGCTGTCAGCGGGGCATGGCAACATTTCTTGTCTCTAATAATGTATTTGTTTTATTTAACTAAGACTAGCTGTAGCCCTTTTTCTGTCATACAGTAAAAAAAGTATTTAGTCAGCCACCAATTGTGCAAGTTCTCCCACTTAAAAAGATCAGAGAGGCCTGTAATTTTCATCATAGGTACTCTTCAACTATGACAGAAAAAATGAGATTTTTTTTTCTCCAGAAAATCACATTGTAGGATTTTGAATGAATTTATTTGCAAAGTATGGTGGAAAATAAATATTGATGAAAATTACAGGCCTCTGTCTGGTGCAAACCCAACACTTCTCACATTCACTTCGTGCTATTACTTGATTTGGTACTAGTAGTACCCTCCATTTTAATGTTTTATTGGGTAATTATTTTTTCAATTTTTATACTTTTTTCCATTTAATTTGACTTACTGAAATGAGTTGCCGTCCCTCAATTGTTTGCGGATGTCTCCTCCTAGGCAGATCACAGTAAGGGCCTGGTCTGGGCGTGTCTCGTCAGTTTAGGTCAGATGGGAAATGATCCTTTATAAACTGGTTACAGACACGTTACATAGGGTTGGTTCCGGCATGTCTGGCACCATTTCCTATCTTATAGAACATATTCTGGGCGTTCTGCCAGATGGTCCTAAGGAGGTCATGTCCCCCCCCCCCCCCCCCCCCTCCATGCCTTTACCAAGCACAGGCAGGAACCAAGGATTATTTATGACACTAAGACAAGATTAACATTTTCAAGGCTGCTTCTTCACATGATAAAAATGTCCATCACAGCTCAGTCTATGGTTTTGCATAAGGAAAAGTGAAGATATTCTTCTGTTATTTATTAGTGTTTTATTTTGGAAATGCTGATGACTGTAGTATGCTGAAGTCTCGATGAACCATTTCTGTATGGACCACCGCATACAATGTTAAACCATGCATACTTTTGTGTGTAGATGTAGTGTACCAACTCAGTGCCCTTGTGGTCATTGTCTGCACAGAGATTGGGAGTTCGATATTACACGAGAGAGCCCTTTTGGTGCACCCCTCTGCCAGAGATGATCATTACACAGTTGCATCTTATTCTGGGAACAATAAAAGGCCACTTTCAAATGTGCAGTTTTGTCACACAACACAATGCCACAGATGTCTCAAGTTTTGCAATTGGCATGCTGACTGCAGGAAAGTCCAGCAGAGCTGTTGCCATATGATTGAATGTTAATTTCTCTACCATAAGCCGCCTCCAATGTTGCTTTAGAGAATTTGGCAATACATCCAAACGGCCTCACAACCGCAGACCACAACCATGCCAGCCCCGGACCTCCACATCCGGCTTCTTCACCTGTGGGATTGTCTGAGACCAGCCACCTGGACAGCTGATGAAACTGTGGGATTGTCTGAGACCAGCCACCCGGACAGCTGATGAAACTGTGGGATTGTCTGAGACCGGCCACCCGGACAGCTGATGAAACTGTGGGATTGTCTGAGACCGGCCACCCGGACAGCTGATGAAACTGTGGGTTTGCACATCCGAAGAATTTCTGCACAAACTGTCTCAGGGAAAACTTCAGCTGCCTGCACTTCGATCTCACCAGGGTTTGACCTGACTGCAGTTCAGCGTCAAACAGACTTCAATGGTCAAATATTTACCTTCGATGGCCACTGGCATGCTTGCACGTGTGCTCTTCGCGGATGAATCCAGGTTTCAACAGTACCGGACAGATGGCATGCAGCGTGTATGGCGTTGTGTGGGCGAGCAGTTTGCTGATGTCAACGTTGTGAACAGCGTGCCCCGTGGTGGTGAGTTTATGGTTTGAGGCGGGCCTACTATACGGACAACGAACACAATTGCATTTTATCTATAGCAATTTGAATATACAGAGATGCCAGGGAAAAAAACTGTTCAGGTGGTGGGAGGTTTTGGTCACGCTTGACCTGAACAGTTTGCGAGAGGGGAATCTTTGGAAGAGAGTGGCCGACCCCTTCCACACCATCTTTCCAGCACGCTTCCTTGCCCTGGAGCCGTGCAGGACCCTCTTAGCAGCCCGGACAATCCGTTGCAGTGATGGAGGAGGTGAGGATAGACTATGATGGGTGTTTTAGAACTTAATCAGTACACATTCAAAAGGAGGACTGAGGATCAAAACACCATGCAATCACCAAACATTTCACTGAGGGAAAACAGATTTAAATAAATATTATAGTGATTGTCTGATTTGGGAGCTACCATAGTCTACATTGTCTTGTTTATCATTTTACATGGGAAGTTTTATTAAATAGAGTCAGTAATAGAGGAGTCAAATCACGTACAGAGTCTCATCTGATCAGATGTTGTCAGCAAGCCAGAGCCATCTGTGGAAAGAGCACAAGAGTAAAAATATAAGTGCCAACAGAATAAATGTATCATTCAACATCCGATTCCACCTAAAACAATGACATGAGCCCTGTCCCAATTCATCTCTGCTCAACTCCTCACTTCCTCTCGCATCCTTCTTAAAACCCATTTGGAGGTCTTCGGCGAGGAACCTTGGGTTGTCTCCTCCCAATGGGGTTTTATAGCTCTGTCTATGAATTTGAATGGTTACATTTTCTCCAGCCACGTCCCTCAGATTTTTACGAAACGAGCTAGGAGAACGCTTTTGTTTCAACTGCTGATTGGCGCTTTAAGAGAAACCTAAATGAGCATACATGTATGTTTTAATCCCTTTACAATGAAGATCTGTGAAGTTATTTGGAATTTTACGAATTATCTGTGAAAAACAGGTCCTGAGAAAGGGATGTTTTTTTTTTGCTGAGTTTATATCTGTGAGAATATCCAAAAGGGCTTTTATATAATTCTAAATTAATAATAATCGCTTTGTTTAAAAAATATAAATATTTTGGAGATTTTGTTTTCAAATAATGTAAAATTAGCCATTCTTGAACATGGGGTGAGACATTGTTACTAATTTGTAAATAAAGCCTGTTTGTTATTTATTTATGTTTTTAGAGGGAGAGAAACCAAAAACCTACAGCCATCCCTACAGGCCGGCACGGTTATTGAACCAGCATCTGTAGCAACACAGCTTGACACTGTTTTAGACCGTTGCGCCACCCAGGCTCTGTACAGCTTGACCGGTTGGGAGTGGGCTACAGTACTACTGTAAGAGCAAAATAATCCTAATAAAATAATAAAAGCCTTGGTGTAACAACAGTTTTAGTAAGTATTACTGAAGTCGTGCACAATTACCAGTTTCTATTTAGGTTTATGTCGCCCGTTCATTATCAGTTAGAGACACAGTAGGACCCAAAAGCATAATCAGTGCTCTTAACTCCCCCTGGTGGTGGTCTGGAGCATTGAAGTGGTGACGCAGGGTACCGTACTAAACCACAAAGTATCTCTAAGTAATAATCACACAACTTTTAGTGGAGCGACCACTGTATGTCCACTTCATCTCTATTGTTTAGCAGTGACTATCACATTCAGTATAGAACCATCTTTCTAACCAATAATAGAAACAGCTTTGGATAAACTACATAGATAAACAATAGTTAGCTAGCATTAGCTTCCTAGCTCACCTAGCTTGCCTCATCAATATCCTGCTTTAATAACAGAAGACCAAATAACTACGTACTTCATGAAATCATAGTTGATTAGCTAGCTAGTTGGTTAGCTAGTTTCTCTACTGAAACTATCGAACATACCTCTTTTCTTTCAGCCATCATTCACCTTTCACAGTCCCTTTTCATTTCCATGGTCAAAAATCCGGTTAGAGAGCATTCAAGTCGTGATTGGTCCAAAAACCTGACCAATTGCGTTTCAGTAGACTGCTACAGGCTATGTTCATTGGCTAGAATTTCCCCGTTATGCAATTATAGTAAGCAGTTGTGAGAGCAAAATGGCTTTTGGTGTGGGGGGGGCAAAAGACACCCGGAAGTGGCATACTTGTGAGTGCAGTGATTTGAGACTTGACATGTCGTAAGGATTTCTTCAGGCGAACTGTCTGCCCTCAAAGTTATTTACTGCTGAAATGCAGTTCTGCTCGCTCAGTCACAAGTTTGATTTGCGCTCGGCCACATTTCTTCTCTCTCTACACCAGTGTTAGCTCACGGATTGATGTTTCATCTTGCTCGCTCACGCCATCTAGTGCTCGTTCGACTTTTCCCACATGCTTCAAGAGGGCCACCATTATTCCTGTTCCCAAGAAAGCTAAGGTAACTGAGCTAAATGACTATCGCCCCGTAGCACTCACTTCTGTCATCATGAAGTGCTTTGAGAGACTACTCAAGCACCATATCACCTCCACCCTACCTGACACACTAGACCCACTCCAATTTGTTAACCTCTCCAAAAGGTCCATAGACGATGCAATCGCAATCACACTGTACACTGCCCTAACCCATCTGGACAAGAGGAATACCTATGTAAGAATGCTGATCATCGACTACAGCTCAGCATTTAACACCATAGTACCCTCCAAACTCGAGACCCTGGGTCTCGACCCCGCCCTGTGCAACTGGATACTGGACTTCCTGACGGGCCGCCCACAGGTGGTGAGGGTAGGCAACAACATCTCCACCCCGCCGATCCTTAACACTGGGGCCCCACAAGGGTGCGTTCTCAGCCCTCTCCTGTACTCCCTGTTGACCCATGACTGCGTGGCCATGCACGCCTCCAACTCAATCATCAAGTTTGCAGACAACACTACAGTGGTAGGCTTGATTACCAACAACGACAAGACGGCCTACAGGGAGGAGGTGAGGGCCCTTATCTCAATTGTTTTGTTGACATTGAGTGTGAGGTTATTTTCCTGGTGTGAGGAAAATAACCTCACACTCAATGTCAACAAAACAAAGGAGATGATTGTGGACTTCAGGAAACAGCAGAGGGAGCAGCCCCCTATCCACATCAACGGGACAGTAGTGGAAAGTTTTAAGTTCCTTGGCGTACACATCACGGACAAACTGAAATTGTCCACCCACACAGACGGTGTGGTGAAGAAGGCGCAGCAACGCCTCTTCAACCTCAGGAGGCTGAAGAAATTTGGCTTGTCACCAAATACACTCACAAACTTTTACAGATGCACAATCGAGAGCATCCTGTCGGGCTGTATCACCGCCTGGAACGGCAACTGCTCCGCCCACAACCGTAAGGCTCTCCAGAGGGTAGTGAGGTCTGCCCAACGCATCACCAGGGGCAAACTACCTGCCCTCCAGGACACCTACACCACCCGATGTCACAGGAAGGCCATAAAGCTAATCAAGGACGACAACCACCCGAGCCACTGCCTGTTCACCCCGCTATCATCCAGAAGGCGAGGTCAGTACAGGTGCATCAAAGCAGGGACCGAGAGACTGAAAAACAGCTTCTATCTCAAGGACATCAGACTGTTAAACAGCCATCACTAACATTGAGTGGCTGCTGCCAACATACTGACTCATCTCTAGCCACTTTAAGAATGAAAAATTGATGTAATAAATGTATCACTAGCCACTTTAAACAATGCCACTTTATATAATGTTTACATACCCTACATTAGTCATCTCATATGTATATACTGTACTCAATACCATCTAATGCATCTTGCCTATGCCGTTCGGCCATCGCTCATTCATTTATTTTTATGTACATATTCTTATTCAATTCTTTACACTTGTGTGTGTATAAGGTAGTTGTTGTGACATTGTTAGGTTAGATTACTTGTTAGATATTACGGCATGGTCGGAACTAGAAGCACAAGGATTTCACTACACTCTCATTTAACATCTGCTAACCATGTGTATGTGACAAATAAAATTTGATTTTGATCATCAAAACCTCTTTCTTTCACTTACTTGCTGTTTCGTTCAGTTGTTTCATTCTTAACCAGGATTTCTATGAAACGCCGTTTGGGTCTTTGCGTGTCAAAAAAGATACACGTCAAATAACACTATTAGACATGTCAGATAAGCTTGTTGACCAATCAGAACCTGAATATGACTGCATGTCACATAATTTAACTCATTCATACATTTTTACACATTGATTACACTATCACTCGTATTTTATATGTCACAACGATTCGTCGATACATATGCTATGATGCTGGTAAAGTAGTCTCGAGCACCTACAGTGCTGGACATTAAAAACATGTTTTTTAAACCTAGGTAGCTCATGGATGCAAACAATGTTCTTCCCCATAAACATAGCAAAATTACATCTGTTTCAGTAGCAATAGTTACCTAGCTAACTATATAGCTAGGTGTCATCATCTAAAATAACACAAATTTATAAGACCGTTCTTATTTGATTAATGGTGGTCGGACCCATCTATGTGAAGCTAGCCACAATAGTGGACTTTGCAGTTAGCCTTCAAAATAAAAGTATGGCATAATTCTATTTGTATTCATTTGCATCAGTCAATGACATACTTTTATTTTGAAGGCAAACAGCAAATTACACTATTATTCCTAATCCTTATTGTGGCAACACATAAGCCGGTCCGGTCGAGCGTCACAAAACAGATGAAGCTAGCTGGCTGCCTATAACTTTAGCTTTGGGCAACAGGGTTAAGCAGCTGGCTAGCTATTTGTTTTCATGAACTTAAGCTCAATTTCAATAGTCTAACAACAAGTGGCAACCTAGCTAATACTTACTCACAAGGATTACTAAATCATTGCTAAGAACTATGAAAATGACTGCAGTTTCTTCTTCTGGTCATTTTCAGGCTGGTTGTATTGGTGCTAGCTACGTACCAAGCTAATGCTAGCTACCCCAGAAGTTGCGGTCGAACAAATAATGCTTCATTACCAACGCGGTATTGTAAACACATCGTAAATCTTTGGCAAGACTTAGAAATTGCTGTCTCGCATTGATCAACAACCAACTTGACAGAGCTTGAAGAGTTTAAAACATTTGCATAATATTGTACAATCCTGGTGTGCAAAGCTCTAATCGTTGCCAAATGTGAATACATACAGTTAAAGTCGGAAGTTTGCATACACCTTAGCCAAATACATTAAACTCTGTTTTTCACAATTCCTGACATTTAATCCTAGTAAAGATTCCCTGTCTTAGGTCAGTTAGGATCACCACTTTATTTTAAGAATGTGAAATGGCAGAATAATAGTAGAGAGAATTATTTATTTCAGCCTTTATTTCTTTCATTACATTCCCAGTGGGTCAGAAGTTTACATACACTCAATTAGTATTTTGTAGCATTGTTTATCTTGGGTCAAACGCTTCAGGTAGCCTTCCACAAGCTTTCCACAATAAGTTAGGTGAATTTTGACCCATTCCTCCTGACAGAGCTGGTGTAACTGAGTCAGGTTTGTAGGCCTCCTTGCTCGCACACGCCTTTTCAGTTCTACCCACAAATGTTATATTGGATTGAGGTCAGGGCTTTGTGATGGCCACTCCAATACCTTGACTTTGTTGTCCTTAAGCTATTTTGCCACAACTTGTCTGGAGATGTTGCTTCAATATATCCACATAATTGTCCTTCCTCATGAAGCCATCTATTTTGTGAAGTGCACCAGTCCCTCCTGCAGCAAAGCGAAAAGACGCACTGAGTTTGAAGGTTGGCCTTGAAATACAAATCAAATCAAATCAAATCAAATTTTATTTGTCACATACACATGGTTAGCAGATGTTAATGCGAGTGTAGCGAAATGCTTGTGCTTCTAGTTCCGACAATGCAGTAATAACAAGTAATCTAACTAACAATTCCAAAACTACTGTCTTGTACACAGTGTAAGGGGATAAAGAATATGTACATAAGGATATATGAATGAGTGCTGGTACAGAGCAGCATAGGCAAGATACAGTAGATGGTATCGGGTACAGTATGTACAAATGAGATGAGTATGTAAACAAAGTGGCATAGTATAGTATAAAGTGGCTAGTGATACATGTATTACATAAGGATACCGTCGATGATATAGAGTACAGTATATACGTATGCATATGAGATGAATAATGTAGGGTAAGTAACATTTATATAAGGTAGCATTGTTTAAAGTGGCTAGTGATATATTTACATCATTTCCCATCAATTCCCATTATTAAAGTGGCTGGAGTTGAGTCAGTGACAGTGTGTTGGCAGCAGCCACTCAGTGTTAGTGGTGGCTGTTTAACAGTCTGATGGCCTTGAGATAGAAGCTGTTTTTCAGTCTCTCGGTCCCAGCTTTGATGCACCTGTACTGACCTCGCCTTCTGGATGATAGCGGGGTGAACAGGCAGTGGCTCGGGTGGTTGATGTCCTTGATGATCTTTATGGCCTTCCTGTGACATCGGGTGGTGTAGGTGTCCTGGAGGGCAGGTAGTTTGCCCCCGGTGATGCGTTGTGCAGACCTCACTACCCTCTGGAGAGCCTTACGGTTGAGGGCGGTGCAGTTGCCATACCAGGCGGTGATACAGCCCGCCAGGATGCTCTCGATTGTGCATCTGTAGAAGTTTGTGAGTGCTTTTGGTGACAAGCCGAATTTCTTCAGCCTCCTGAGGTTGAAGAGGCGCTGCTGCGCTTTCTTCACGATGCTGTCTGTGTGAGTGGACCAATTCAGTTTGTCTGTGATGTGTATGCCGAGGAACTTAAAACTTGCTACCCTCTCCACTACTGTTCCATCGATGTGGATAGGGGGGTGTTCCCTCTGCTGTTTCCTGAAGTCCACAATCATCTCCTTAGTTTTGTTGACGTTGAGTGTGAGGTTGTTTTCCTGACACCACACTCCGAGGGCCCTCACCTCCTCCCTGTAGGCCGTCTCATCGTTGTTGGTAATCAAGCCTACCACTGTTGTGTCGTCCGCAAACTTGATGATTGAGTTGGAGGCGTGCGTGGCCACGCAGTCGTGGGTGAACAGGGAGTACAGGAGAGGGCTCAGAACGCAACCTTGTGGGGCCCCAATGTTGAGGATCAGCGGGGAGGAGATGTTGTTGCCTACCCTCACCACCTGGGGGCGGCCCGTCAGGAAGTCCAGTACCCAGTTGCACAGGGCGGGGTCGAGACCCAGGGTCTCGAGCTTGATGACGAGCTTGGAGGGTACTATGGTGTTGAATGCCGAGCTGTAGTCGATGAACAGCATTCTCACATAGGTATTCCTCTTGTCCAGATGGGTTAGGGCAGTGTGCAGTGTGGTTGAGATTGCATCGTCTGTGGACCTATTTGGGCGGTAAGCAAATTGGAGTGGGTCTAGGGTGTCAGGTAGGGTGGAGGTGATATGGTCCTTGACTAGTCTCTCAAAGCACTTCATGATGACGGATGTGAGTGCTACGGGGCGGTAGTCATTTAGCTCAGTTACCTTAGCTTTCTTGGGAACAGGAACAATGGTGGCCCTCTTGAAGCATGTGGGAACAGCAGACTGGTATAGGGATTGATTGAATATGTCCGTAAACACACCGGCCAGCTGGTCTGCGCATGCTCTGAGGGCGCGGCTGGGGATGCCATCTGGGCCTGCAGCCTTGCGAGGGTTAACACGTTTAAATGTCTTACTCACCTCGGCTGCAGTGAAGGAGAGACCGCATGTTTTCGTTGCAGGCCGTGTCAGTGGCACTGTATTGTCCTCAAAGCGGGCAAAAAAGTTATTTAGTCTGCCTGGGAGCAAGACATCCTGGTCCGTGACTGGGCTGGGTTTCTTCCTGTAGTCCGTGATTGACTGTAGACCCTGCCACATGCCTCTTGTGTCTGAGCCGTTGAATTGAGATTCTACTTTGTCTCTGTACTGGCGCTTAGCTTGTTTGATAGCCTTGCGGAGGGAATAGCTGCACTGTTTGTATTCGGTCATGTTACCAGACACCTTGCCCTGATTAAAAGCAGTGGTTCGCGCTTTCAGTTTCACACGAATGCTGCCATCAATCCACGGTTTCTGGTTAGGGAATGTTTTAATCGTTGCTATGGGAACGACATCTTCAACGCACGTTCTAATGAACTCGCACACCGAATCAGCGTATTCGTCAATGTTGTTATCTGACGCAATACGAAACATCTCCCAGTCCACGTGATGGAAGCAGTCTTGGAGTGTGGAGTCAGCTTGGTCGGACCAGCGTTGGACAGACCTCAGCGTGGGAGCCTCTTGTTTTAGTTTCTGTCTGTAGGCAGGGATCAACAAAATGGAGTCGTGGTCAGCTTTTCCGAAAGGGGGGCGGGGCAGGGCCTTATATGCGTCGCGGAAGTTAGAGTAACAATGGTCCAAGGTCTTTCCTCCCCTGGTTGCGCAATCGATATGCTGATAAAATTTGGGGAGTCTTGTTTTCAGATTAGCCTTGTTAAAATCCCCAGCTACAATTTTTTATTTTTTTATTTTACCTTTATTTAACTAGGCAAGTCAGTTAAGAACAAATTCTTATTTTCAATGACGGCCTAGGAACAGTGGGTTAACTGCCTGTTCAGGGGCAGAACGACAGATTTGTACCTTGTCAGCTCGGGGATTCGAACTTGCAACCTTTCGGTTACTAGTCCAACGCTCTAACCACTAGGCTACCCTGCCGCCCCCAATGAATGCAGCCTCCGGATAAATTGTTTCCAGTTTGCAGAGAGTTAAATAAAGTTCGTTCAGAGCCATCGATGTGTCTGCTTGGGGGGGGATATATACGGCTGTGATTATAATCGAAGAGAATTCTCTTGGTAGATAATGCGGTCTACATTTGATTGTGAGGAATTCTAAATCAGGTGAACAGAAGGATTTGAGTTCCTGTATGTTTCTTTCATCGCACCATGTCACGTTAGTCATAAGGCATACGCCCCCGCCCCTCTTTTTACCAGAAATATGTTTTTTCCTGTCTGCGCGATGCGTGGAGAAACCTGTTGGCTGCACCGCTTCGGATAGCGTCTCTCCAGTAAGCCACGTTTCCGTGAAGCAAAGAACGTTACAGTCTCTGATGTCCCTCTGGAATGCTACCCTTGCTCGGATTTCATCAACCTTGTTGTCAAGAGACTGGACATTGGCAAGAAGAATGCTAGGGAGTGGTGCGCGCTGTGCCCGTCTCCGGAGTCTGACCAGAAGACCGCCTCGTTTCCCTCTCTTTCGGAGTCGTTTTTTTGGGTCGCTGCATAGGATCCACTCCGTTGTCCTGTTTGTAAGGCAGAACACAGGATCCGCCTCGCGAAAAACATATTCTTGGTCGTACTGATGGTGAGTTGATGCTGATCTTATATTCAGTAGTTCTTCTCGACTGTATGTAATGAAACCTAAGATGACCTGGGGTACTAATGTAAGAAATAACACGTAAAAAAACAAAAAACTGCATAGTTTCCTAGGAACGCGAAGCGAGGCGGCCATCTCTGTCGGCGCCGGAAGTGGAACAGCCACAGGTACACCTCCTCCAATAGACTCAAATTATGTCAATTAGCCTATCAGAAGCTTCTAAAGCCATAACATAATTTTCTGACATTTTCCAAGCTGTTTAAAGGCATAGTGTATGTAAACTTCTGAACCACTGGAATTGTGATACAGTGAATTATAACTGAAATAACTTCCCAAAACTATAGTTTGTTAACAAGAAATTTGTGGAGTGGTTGAAAAACGAGTTTTAATAACTCCAACCTAAGTGAGTGTAAACTTCCGACTTCAACTGTATTTTAAATGAGATTACAGGCTGTATCACGACACCAAAATGTGGAAGAAGTGGGTAAGGAATACTTTCTGAATGCACTGTCGGCCTATCTGTGAATATGTCAAGTGAGCATGGGCAGCTAATAGCCATCAATGCATAGACAATTTAGTGGAAGATGCTGTGCTAGGGCCTGCAGTATACTCGGATGAAGTACCAGTATTTTAACAAGCTCTAAAATGTTACCCACAGGAGTTTTGCACAAGAAGGATATCATACATTATTCATGCGTTCCCTCCATCTCCGTAAATTAGTTTATTTTTGATCCTGTGTAACTGAGGCTTAACAAACAAACCCAGTTTCCCCACATCTCCGTAAACATGTCATGGGCCTGCTTCGCATCAATTACAAGGCCACTCGTCTGTCATGATAGAGACAAGACCGTACAGTGTCTCACTCAAATCCAAGGACACAATTTTAACATGTTAAATCTGCACTGGACTATATCATTCCTATAACCTATTATTATAGATTTGATTCTTAAACAAATACACTGTGAAAAAACAATTCAATTCTTAAAATGTCTGTACTTTGATACTGTATTGACACTGATTTTCGTATAAGTGCACAGTTCACTATCCAGAGCCTATGCTGTAAATGGAACGAAGTACGCAGCATCTTTGGGAAAAAAGGTTTGATGGGCACAAGGCCAGTTTGAAGAATTCCTCCAGAGGTTTCTCAACAAAAGCCTTTGACATCTCAACACTTTGCTCAAAGTACCAAGCTGTTGTTACAGATCAAGACTCTCCATGCCCTGGCCTTTTAAAAAGGCTTCCGGTCAAAACAGAGATCACTCTTGCTGAGTAAGAACATTGGCCTGTTCTATTCAGACTTTGTTTGAAACCCCCAAAGGGTGTTCATTGCCTTAGGTTGGTCAGAAATGTGTGGATGGTGCTTGTTGAGTATAAAAAATAGGGTTGACAGTATAGTATGTGCCACAGCTCTTTTCAGGGATTGCTGGAAACGTTGTCTGACTCTTCAAATCAAACAGGTCCTCAAACTTATTTAAATTTCAACCACCCAACACACTTGACGGATCCTACTAAAATAACCATGGCAGAACTTCATTTTGCCTGAGGAGCTCCTTCAAATATCAATTTTGACAGTTAGGGAGGGTACATTGACGAAGGCGTGAAGGGTTCAGTGCTGCTCTGGTAGATGTTATTGGCGCTATCTCTGAGTGGACAGCAGAGGAAGGTAACCGCTCATGGACTCATCCAGCCTAACCTTGCCACACTGCAGGTTGATTGAGTCTTACTCAGTGGATGATTACTCAGTGGATGATGTGCCTGTTTAAAGCTGAGATCCATGATTTGAGGAATTTAGCAACCAGCCAACAGCAGAGTATTTACTTATCGTATGTGCAGTGATGTCCATGTGAAAAATTGTGTTTGTTGTTTGAAGTAAAATCTTTGTTGTAATATAGCAAACAGAAGTGGCAGTTTCACTATGTGAAATGCAGCTTGTAAAGGGACATTACACTCTAAAAATAAGCTGTGTCTCAGGCCATCGGTTGTGTAGATCCAGCTGAATGGCTCAACCCCAAATTAAATAAAAAGATGAGCACTGCAAATTTGGAAATAACATGGTGTTCAGAATTGCGGTATAACTGGAGCTGTATACAGATGCCTGGGACGTGGATTCATTTTGACATTTAAACTAGTCTTGCTGTGGTCTTGTTGAAAGCTTCCATCTGTGCAAAATCATTCCATTTGGCTCTGGTAATGTCCTTGTCAGTGGCTCTCATTGACTATGTTATTGTCCTTGTCAGTGGCTCTCATTGACTATGTTAGTGTCCTTGTCAGTGGCTCTCATTGACTATGTTAGTGTCCTTGTCAGTGGCTCTCATTGACTATGTTAGTGTCCTTGTCAGTGGCTCTCATTGACTATGTTAGTGTCCTTGTCAGTGGCTCTCATTGACTATGTTATTGTCCTTGTCAGTGGCTCTCATTGACTATGTTAGTGTCCTTGTCAGTGGCTCTCATTGACTATGTTAGTGTCCTTGTCAGTGGCTCTCATTGACTATGTTATTGTCCTTGTCAGTGGCTCTCATTGACTATGTTAGTGTCCTTGTCAGTGGCTCTCATTGACTATGTTAGTGTCCTTGTCAGTGGCTCTCATTGACTATGTTAGTGTCCTTGTCAGTGGCTCTCATTGACTATGTTAGTGTCCTTGTCAGTGGCTCTCATTGACTATGTTAGTGTCCTTGTCAGTGGCTCTCATTGACTATGTTAGTGTCCTTGTCAGTGGCTCTCATTGACTATGTTAGTGTCCTTGTCAGTGGCTCTCATTGACTATGTTATTGTCCTTGTCAGTGGCTCTCATTGACTATGTTAGTGTCCTTGTCAGTGGCTCTCATTGACTATGTTAGTGTCCTTGGACATTTATCCCACTGGTCCTTAATGTCCTTTTTTTTATGTGTTGAAATTAACTGGACAGTATTGTTCTTAGACTGGTTAAGGACAGGTTACGAATGTCAAAGCTCATTTGGCAATGTTAGATAATGTACTGTAGTATACTTGCCATAAAATGTCAACATATTTTCTTTCTGACTTGTTTTGTAAACAAGTTGTTTACCACAGGTAAGATTTTTAGGTTCCCTAGCAACAGGGCTTTATTGTGCTCTCTCTACTCCTGCCTTTACTTTGACTGACTGAGGCTCAAATGGCAGGCTCTATAGTGCTAGGGCCGTGGTGGTCACGATAGTTTCAGCCAGTGATTGTCAAGCAAATAACTGTCGGTCTCACGGTAAATGACAGTTAATTAAGAAAACACATTTAGCCATCTCCTGGCTTTCACACAGCCTACAAGCCACTGATGCAGACCTTTGGAACATTTAAAACTAAATAAATCCATGTAATATAGCCTACACCTTCACAATAAATCCATGTAATATAGCCTACACCTTCACAATAAATCCATGTAATATAGCCTACACCTTCACAATAAATCCATGTAATATAGCCTACACCATCACAATAAATCCATGTAATATAGCCTACACCTTCACAATAAATCCATGTAATATAGCCTACACCTTCACAATAAATCCATGTAATATAGCCTACACCTTCACAATAAATCCATGTAATATAGCCTACACCTTCACAATAAATCCATGTAATATAGCCTACACCATCACAATAAATCCATGTAATATAGCCTACACCTTCACAATAAATCCATGTAATATAGCCTACACCTTCACAATAAATCCATGTAATATAGCCTACACCTTCACAATAAATCCATGTAATATAGCCTACACCTTCACAATAAATCCATGTAATATAGCCTACACCTTCACAATAAATCCATGTAATATAGCCTACACCTTCACAATAAATCCATGTAATATAGCCTACACCTTCACAATAAATCCATGTAATATAGCCTACACCTTCACAATAAATCCATGTAATATAGCCTACACCTTCACAATAAATCCATGTAATATAGCCTACACCTTCACAATAAATCCATGTAATATAGCCTACACCTTCACAATAAATCTATTATTTATTTTAGACAGGTCTAAAGAAACATGTTATGAAGAAAACTAATGATGATTTATTAAAAAAAAGCTATGTTTTGTGTTTTTGCGCAGGCTGTACACACCAATAGTCTCTCATTCACAATTTTGACAAGCACTCGAATTTCACAGCGCAATCCCCTTTGTGACCGTAATGCATCCTAAACACAATCCATGTTTTTTGCGGCCCGATGCGCTGCACTCGCGTGGCTCTCCGTCACGTGATCGAGTCTTTCTCACTGGCTACAAGGGAAGACGGACAGGTCGGGACGCAACTGCGCGCGCCCTTATCCAATTCCGAGGTGCATATTGAAGATATTTGAAGAACTGTCCACATTTACTTTTCGTCAGCCAACAAAATGAGTACACCGAACAAAAGCACTAGCTTATGTCCATAGTACAAAATGTTGACCTGTTCTGTGGATAAATAAATATTACAAACTAGTCTGGGACAGTTGTGGGGTACAGTAAATCCCAAATTAATACAACCACTAGCATTCAAAAACCTTTTTAATCAATGTGGCTGACGCAACAGATCTGATTGTTTAGCTTAAAATGTTGATAAACTATTAGTCTATTTCTTCACATTATCAGAGCAGCAAAGAGCACATGGCAGTAGGCTATAAGCACCAATATTCCATTAGCTGGAAGACACCATTATCAAAAGTGACCACAAATGTGATTATGAATGTAATGCTTTTATTTGGAAGGTGCATTTTTTATGGTTAAAATGATCTTCCCCAAACTTGAAACTCACACACTGCTTATGCATGTAGTTAGGCTCTACACCCCTTGTAAAGCAGATTAATGTGCTTCATTTTAAGATATTAAGACTTTATTTGGCCATATAAACCTTATCAAAACATATAGGCCTATGGGCAAGACTACTTGAGGTGTGAGATTGATTCGAACAAGTCACAAAAAAAAGGCAGTTTCTTATGCTGGGCATCATTCTCAGGCAATAATATAAGTCACAAGTGATAGGCTACTATTGACAGCCATCAGACTATTCTTGATTCAATCTTTACATATACTAAATAATGAAATTGGTTTTTATTTAGAATGGACCTTAATCGTGCACCTGTCTTGAAACGGGCAGCGGGGAAAAAAATGTGTGTCATCTATGCGCTTAAATAGTGAATGGAGGACGCTTTTGCCCATGGTTGATTTTCATACCAGCCAGGTAGGCTATACTCTTGTTGTAAATATAAGCAATGTGCTTAATATTAGGAAAGTTGAGAAATAAATATAGTAGGTCTAGCCTATAGAAAGCTGATGGGATCCTCCTCTTTTTATTAGCGGCCATCACTCCATTCTCCCGCAATTTAAAAACGTATAGAAATGTTGCGCAATATGGGCTCTCATAAAGTGTTTGATAAAATTTTCGATCACATTTGCATTGATGTCAGAGTGATTAGAGGGACAATAGAGTGCTGAGTACCAGGCAGTTAGAATGTTCAGTAGGCTACTAATGACTACCAGCAGCATCAGAGCTTGGAGAGGCCTAATTACCGTGACTAAACGGTCACGTGGAATTTGACTGCCTTCATGACTCGTGATCACCGGTGTGGCAGTAATATGGTCACCCCAACAGCCCTATATAGTGCACTACTTTTGGTCAAGGCTCTATTCAAAACCAGTGCACTATATAGGGAATAGGGTGCCATTTCAGACACAGGCAATGTCACCAGCATTATATACCTACTGGTGAAGTAAACCTTTTTAAAACAAATTGGCCTTTTGATAGAAGCGGCTTGTCATTTTGTAAAGTTCATGAACCCACCTGGAGGGAAGCAACTGTTGATCCCTGCTTCATCACAGGGTACTGAGCTTCATTGGTGATAAATCATCTCTCCAAACCAAAACAGATTGAGTTGGGATTGTGTGTTGTTGCCATGGGAACCCACAGCTGTGGAGCAACAAGAACACACATACACATTCTGCCTGGGTTAGACATCACATCACATTGCACATTAGCCAGTACCACTTCCACCTGATACCTGGCTGGAACTCAGGACCTTTGTTAACACACATGACCGCCCTCCTTGACAACGTTCCAACAAATAATTAGACTAATAAATAGACAATTAAACACTGGGGTGATAGACGTGCAGAAGATGAGTGCGCAGGTAGAGATAATGGGGTGTAAAGAAGCAAAATAAATAACAGTATGGGGGATGAGGTAGTTGGATGGGCTATTTAAAGATGGGCTATGTACATGTGCAGTGATCTGTGAGCTCCTCTGACAGCTGTGCTTAAAGTTAGTGAGGGAGATATGAGTCTCCAGCTTCAGTGATTTTTGCAGTTCGTTCCAGTCATTGGCAGCAGAGTACTGGAAGGAAAGGCAGCCAAAGCAGAAATTGGCTTTGGGGGTGACCAGTGAGATATACCTGCTGGAGCGTGTGCTATGGGTGCGTGTTGCTATGGTGACCAGTGAACTGCGATAAGGCGGGGCTTTGCCTAACAAAGACTTATAGATGACCTGGAGTCAGTGGGTTTGGCGACGAATATAAAGCAGGTCCAGCCAACGAGAGCATACAGGTCGCAGTGGTGGGTACTATATTGGGCTTTGGTAACAAAACGGATGGCATTGTGATAGACTGCATACAATTTGCTTAGTAGAGTGTTGAAGGCTATTTTGTAAATGACATCGCGGAAGTCAAGGATCGGTAGGATAGTCAGTTTTACGAGGGTATGTTTGGCAGCATGAGTGAAGGATGCTTTGTTGTGAAATAGGAAGCTGATTCTAGATTTCATTTTGGATTGGAGATGCTTAATGTGAGTCTGGAAGGAGAGTTTACAGTCTAACCAGACACCTAGGTATTTATAGTTGTCCACATATTCTAAGTCAGAACCGTCCAGAGTAGTGATGCTGGATGGGTGGGCAGGTGTGGGCAGCGATCGGTTGAAGCATTTAGTTTTACTTACATTTAAGAGCAGTTGGAGGCCACGGATGGAGTGTTGTATGGCATTGAAGCTCGTCTGGAGGTTAGTTAACACAGTGTCCAAAGAAGGGCCAGAAGTATACAGAATGGTGTCGTCTGCGTAGAGGTGGATCAGAGAATCACCCGCAGCAAGAGCGACATCATTGATGTTTACAGAGAAAAGAGTCGGCCCGAGAATTGAACCTTGTGGCACCCCCATAGAGAATGCCAGAGGTCCCGGACAACAGGCCCTCCGATTTGACACACTGAACTCTGTTTGAGAAGTAGTTGGTGAACCAGGCGAGGCAGTCATTAGAGAAACCAAGGCTGTTGAGTCTGTCGATAAGAATGTGGTGATTGACAGAGTCGAAAGCCTTGGACAGGTCGATGAAAACAGCTGCACAGTGTTGTTTCTTATCGATGGCGGTTACGATATCGTTTAGGACCTTGAGCGTGGCTGAGGTGCACCCATAACCAGCTCGGAAACCAGATATTCCCTTGATAAATGCTGGAATTTGGACCAACTTTTGGTATTTTCTCTGGTGAAGTAAAAGTTGTCAAAAACATAAATAGTAAAGTACAGATACCCTCCAAAAATACTTTTAAAGTTATATTTACACCGTTGCCAAAAGGTACCAATTGGATGCCTCCGTCCACGACATTTCAAATTAGCTGTGGCATGAGTTTACGTTATATTCTTAACTCTGTTACATACCAGTGTGTGTGCTACAGTGAGCAGCAATAGTATTGGGACAATTACCATTTTTTGGGGGGCTCTGTACTCCAACACTTTGGAGTTGAAATGGTACAACGACTGAGGTTAAAGTTCAGACATTCTGTTCTTTATTTACAACCAAAGTGACTCCAATGACAATACATTATTTACCATTCATTTCTGTTGGGCACAAAATAATCTGAAAACACAACCAAAACAAACCGCAAATGCATCCAAGTTCGTACAGTCAAAAGCTTGAAGTAATCATTAAGTGCTAGGAATATGGAGCCAAATACAAAACTTTTGACTAAATTAATACAAGTACATTTGTCCCAATACTTTCGGTCCCCTAAATATGGGGGACTATGTACAAAAAGTGCTGTAATTTATAAACGGTTCACCCGATATGATTGAAAATACCCTCAAATAAAAGCGGACAGGCCGAACTCCTAAACTCCTAGTATCATTTCAAAGCCAAAGCGCTGGAGTACAGAGCTGAAACCACAACAAATGGGTTACTGTCCCAATACTTTGGAGCTCAATGAATTGTCACTTGATTATCTTAATGACTTTCTTATCTGTTTAAGGGCTTTAGATAAGTATATAGAGCCGTAGTTAGTGTTCTGGTGACGAGGATGGCAGGGAAAGAGAGCAGGTTCTTCCAATCAGATCCAGGCTGTATCTCCTGACCTTGCCCTGGGGAGGTGTGTTTTTGTCTTGTCTAGGGTTTTTGTAATTCCATGGGGTTTTGGTATGTCTAGGTATATATAGGTCTATGGTGGCCTGAATTGGTTCCCAACAGAGACAGCTGTTTACCGTTGTCTCTGATTGGGGGATCCTACAGTGCCTTGCGAAAGTATTCGGCCCCCTTGAACTTTGCGACCTTTTGCCACATTTCAGGCTTCAAACATAAAGATATAAAACTGTATTTTTTTGTGAAGAATCAACAACAAATGGGACACAATCATGAAGTGGAACAACATTTATTGGATATTTCAAACTTTTTTAACAAATCATAAACTGAAAAATTGGGCGTGCAAAATTATTCAGCCCCTTTACTTTCAGTGCAGCAAACTCTCTCCAGAAGTTCAGTGAGGATCTCTGAATGATCCAATGTTGACCTAAATGACTAATGATGATAAATACAATCCACCTGTGTGTAATCAAGTCTCCGTATAAATGCACCTGCACTGTGATAGTCTCAGAGGTCCGTTAAAAGCACAGAGAGCATCATGAAGAACAAGGAACACACCAGGCAGGTCCGAGATACTGTTGTGAAGAAGTTTAAAGCCGGATTTGGATACAAAAAGATTTCCCAAGCTTTAAACATCCCAAGGAGCACTGTGCAAGCGATAATATTGAAATGGAAGGAGTATCAGACCACTGCAAATCTACCAAGACCTGGCCGTCCCTCTAAACTTTCAGCTCATACAAGGAGAAGACTGATCAGAGATGCAGCCAAGAGGCCCATGATCACTCTGGATGAACTGCAGAGATCTACAGCTGAGGTGGGAGACTCTGTCCATAGGACAACAATCAGTCGTATATTGCACAAATCTGGCCTTTCATGGAAGAGTGGCAAGAAGAAAGCCATTTCTTAAAGATATCCATAAAAAGTGTTGTTTAAAGTTTGCTACAAGCCACCTGGGAGACACACCAAACATGTGGAAGAAGGTGCTCTGGTCAGATGAAACCAAAATTGAACTTTTGGCAACAATGCAAAACGTTATGTTTGGCGTAAAAGCAACACAGCTGAACACACCATCCCCACTGTCAAACATGGTGGTGGCAGCATCATGGTTTGGGCCTGCTTTTCTTCAGCAGGGACAGGGAAGATGGTTAAAATTGATGGGAAGATGGATGGAGCCAAATACAGGACCATTCTGGAAGAAAACCTGATGGAGTCTGCAAAAGACCTGAGACTGGGACGGAGATTTGTCTTCCAACAAGACAATGATCCAAAACATAAAGCAAAATCTACAATGGAATGGTTCAAAAATGAACATATCCAGGTGTTAGAATGGCCAAGTCAAAGTCCAGACCTGAATCCAATCGAGAATCTGTGGAAAGAACTGAAAACTGCTGTTCACAAATGCTCTCCATCCAACCTCACTGAGCTCGAGCTGTTTTGCAAGGAGGAATGGGAAAAAATGTCAGTCTCTCGATGTGCAAAACTGATAGAGACATACCCCAAGCGACTTACAGCTGTAATCGCAGCAAAAGGTGGCGCTACAAAGTATTAACTTAAGGGGGCTGAATAATTTTGCACGCCCAATTTTTCAGTTTTTGATTTGTTAAAAAAGTTTGAAATATCCAATAAATGTCGTTCCACTTCATGATTGTGTCCCACTTGTTGTCGATTCTTCACAAAAAAATACAGTTTTATATCTTTATGTTTGAAGCCTGAAATGTGGCAAAAGGTCACAAAGTTCAAGGGGGCCGAATACTTTCGCAAGGCACTGTATTTAGGTTGCCATTTGCCATGTTGGTTTTGTGGGTTGTTGTCTATGTGTAGTTGCCTGTCAGCACTCGCGTTATAAAGCGTCACGTTAGTTTGTTTTTAGTGTTCTTCTTTGAATTAAAGAAGAATGTATGCTTATCACGCTGCGCCTTGGTCTCATCATTACGACGAACGTGACATAAGTAAAATAATAATAAACATCTTCCCACGGCCATTGCAGAGGGAGATCGGAGGGGGGGGGTGATGGATGGGTGTTGAATAAAGATTGTGTGCTCTCTCCTGACATATCTATTGATCCGCCCTGCTTCTGACCCTCTCTTCCCCCTGTCAGCGAGAACCAAACCAAGCACGACAGCGGTAAGAGACCGGTCGTAAGGAGTAAAGGAAAAAAAAAACACCATTGGCTGACTGTGTTGATATAGTTCTGCTTGTTGCCATGACTTATTTGGAAGGCATGTAGCAGGATTCTAGAACAGCTGGAACAGAATCACTGCCCAAATCTTTCATTTTGAGGAACACTGAATAATTCAGACATGCAGTATTGGCAGCTCCCATCTCCTACTTTCAGCCAAGTAGTATCAAAGGGCAACAGAATGTATAATTGACATTACTTAGTAATGAAGAATCCTTTTTTTCGGTCCAGCATCAGAGGTTCAAACGCTGTGTTGTAAAAAAAATAAAAAATAAATGTGTTAGTTTATTTATAGGAAGCATGGCATTGGCAGACATCCAGGGTCCTCATGCCGCTGCACAGAGATTTCAGGCTTCTGCATTATCTAAGACCCTGTCTGTGCCTGGTATTGAAACTATGTTTTTAGCTCTAATCACAAATAATTTGGACATGGCTTTTGCAGCCAGGAGGTGTTCAAAAGTTCCTCTTGCACCTAATGAACTTTTTGCACACAATGTATATAGACTCACTTTTTTTTCTACTGTGTTATTGACTTGTTGATTGTTTACTCCATGTGTAACTCTGTGATGTCTGTTCACACTGCTATGCTTTATCTTGGCCAGGTCACAGTTGTAACTGAGAACTTGTTCTCAACTAGCCTACCTGGTTAAATAAAGGTGTTCTCAACTAGCCTACCTGGTTAAATAAAGGTGTTCTCAACTAGCCTACCTGGTTAAATAAAGGTAAAATAAATAAAAACATTATAAAGTGGGCTCATTCTCAAAATACAAAACTTCTAAAAACCAAATCAGTAACTTATTCTTTTAGACTTTTCATTACACTAAAACAGAAATCCGATTTTAAAGAAGCCAGTTGCAAAAGTTACTTTCAAATAATCTGTCACCACATAAACCCCGCAGAGCACCAGACCCACCAGGCTCTTGTTGAATCGATGGTGAAATATGTCCCTGTACTGACCCTTCACACGTGACCTTTTACCTCCTCATCTCCTTTGTTGTCAATCAGCTGTGGGGACATCGTGGCGTAGTCCCTCGCCGCAGTACTTTTGTTGCCAGCTCTTTCCCCAGACAGCCGTGACATTGTAAAACGCCATCCACGGTCAGCAGGGCTAATTGGGTGGAGTGTAGAAGTTTAGCATCAGGAGACTGTGCTGACTGTGCTGCCGCCTCGCTGTCTGACTCCATTACATGCTGCTGTGTGGAGGAATCGACACCGGGCCTGGGGGGGTTAGTTAACACAAACGAATCTCAGAATGATAATGCAAAAAAATACAAGATGTTTATGCAGCCCCTGTCTAATGCATTACATGAGCTGTATGCAGAACCTTGTCTGTAATTCTGAGGTGCGACACTGAACCTGCCTGGTCAAAATAGAGATGAAATGGAAATAAGAAATTACAATAATGATTTGGGTACACCGTACATTGAAGGGCGGTTTTGCACTTGAACTGAAATGTCATTTTCCAGACATGGTTTAATATAGTCTCAGACTTGCACTAGTCTGGATTATAAATCTGAATTCCAAGAGGCCAATTAGTTTGTCTAGAGCTAAATGAAGGTTTTAAATTAAATCTGGCCAAAGGCGGGTTTAATTTCAGATGAATGGATGTTTGCCCCCAGGTTGACCTTGACAATGAGAGAAACTGGATTACCTGGACTATTTCAATGATGATCTCAGAGCACCACCGAGACCAGACAGAAGGACGGTTAGAGACCGGAGCAACCCACCAAATCATTTTTGATGAAATCAAATTTCCTTGACCGTTTTTTTCCATGCAATGAAAATGGAGCTGACGTAATTTGTTTGCTTTTGAGCCAAGGCTTTCGTCTGACTCTGTCTTAGGGGGAGGTCCCATCCCTTCTTCCCGACATGTTCTGATCACCTGACTCTGTTTTAGGGGGAAGTCCCATCCCTTCTTCCCGACATGTTCTGATCACCTGACTCTGTCTCTGGGGGAAGTCCCATCCCTTCTTCCCGACATGTTCTGATCACCTGACTCTGTCTTAGGGGGAAGTCCCATCCCTTCTTCCCGACATGTTCTGATCACCTGACTCTGTTTTAGGGGGAAGTCCCATCCCTTCTTCCCGACATTCTGATCACCTGACTCTGTCTTAGGGGGAGGTCCCATCCCTTCTTCCCGACATTCTGATCACCTGACTCTGTCTTAGGGGGAGGTCCCATCCCTTCTTCCCGACATGTTCTGATCACCTGACTCTGTCTTAGGGGGAGGTCCCATCCCTTCTTCCCGACATTCTGATCACCTGACTCTGTCTTAGGGGGAAGTCCCATCCCTTCTTCCTGACATTCTGATCACCTGACTCTGTCTTAGGGGGAAGTCCCATCCCTTCTTCCCGACATGTTCTGATCACCTGACTCTGTCTTAGGGGGAAGTCCCATCCCTTCTTCCCAACATGTACTGATCACCTGACTCTGTCTTAGGGGGAAGTCCCATCCCTTCTTCCCCACAATGTACTGATCACCTGACTCTGTTTTAGGGGGAAGTCCCATCCCTTCTTCCCAACATATTCTGATCACCTGACTCTGTTTTAGGGGGAAGTCCCATCCCTTCTTCCCAACATGTTCTGATCACCTGACTCTGTTTTAGGGGGAGGTCCCATCCCTTCTTCCCAACATGTTCTGATCACCTGACTCTGTCTTAGGGGGAGGTACCATCCCTTCTTCCCAACATGTTCTGATCACCTGACTCTGTCTTAGGGGGAAGTCCCATCCCTTCTTCCCGACATGTACTGATCACCTGACTCTGTCTTAGGGGGAAGTCCCATCCCTTCTTCCCGACATGTTCTGATCACCTGACTCTGTCTTAGGGGGAAGTCCCATCCCTTCTTCCCGACATGTACTGATCACCTGACTCTGTCTTAGGGGGAAGTCCCATCCCTTCTTCCCAACATGTACTGATCACCTGACTCTGTCTTAGGGGGAAGTCCCATCCCTTCTTCCCGACATGTTCTGATCACCTGACTCTGTCTTAGGGGGAAGTCCCATCCCTTCTTCCCGACATTCTGATCACCTGACTCTGTCCTTAGGGGAAGTCCCATCCCTTCTTCCCGACATTCTGATCACCTGGAACCTTCCATCATGAAACAGGAGATGTGTTATTATTATTATTTGTTATTTATAATTTAACCAACCTGTATGCAGAATAGTCCACAAAGAGTTACAGTTCATTTAAGGAAATCAAGTCAGTTGAAATGACATTTAGGCCCTAATCTGTGGATTCCACATGACTAGGAATACAGATATGCATCTGTTTAGTCACAGATACATTTAAAAAAGGTAGGGGCGTGGATCAGAAAACCAGTCAGTATCTGGTGTGAACACCGTTTGCCTCATGCAGCGCGACACATCTCCTTCGCATAGAGTTGATCAGACTGTTGATTGTTGAATGTTGTCCCACTCCTCTTCAATATCTGTTTGAAGTTGCTCGATATTGGCGATAACTAGAACACGCTGTTGTACACATCAATCCAGAGCATCCCAAACATGTTCAATGGGTGACATGTCCGAGTTTGCAGACCA
Source organism: Oncorhynchus mykiss (assembly GCF_057628025.1). Taxonomy (NCBI): domain Eukaryota; kingdom Metazoa; phylum Chordata; class Actinopteri; order Salmoniformes; family Salmonidae; genus Oncorhynchus; species Oncorhynchus mykiss. The sequence continues at coordinate 7,611,876 of NC_143032.1, forward strand.
TGGAAGAACTGAGTGATTGTTCAGCTTCCATGAATTGAGTCAGTTCGTGACACAAACTACAGTCAGGTCAAGACCCTGGTGGAGACGACAAGACTGTTTCTGACAGTTTGTGCAGAAATTCTTTGTTTGTGCAAACCCAGTTTCATTATTTTTCACGCAGGTGAAGCCGGATGTGGAGGTTCTGGGCTGGCGTGGTTACGTGTGTTCTACAGTTGTGAGGCCAGTTGGATGTACTGACAAATACTCAAAAGAGTGACGTGAACTGTCAATTCTCTGGCAACAGCTATGGTGGACATTCCTGCAGTCAGCATTCCAATTGCACGCTCCCTCAACTTGAGACGTGGCATTGTGTTGTTTGACAAAACTGCACATTTTTAGTGGCCTTTTATTGTCCCCAGCACAAGGCACACCTCTGTAATGATCAGGCTGTTTAATCAGCTACTTGATATGCCACACCTGTCAGGTGGATGGATTGTTGTGCACAAATGATGTGCACAAAATTTGAGCGAATGGAAAATGTCTGGGATCTTTTTTTTGATTTCGGCTCCTGAAACATGGGACCAAGATTTTCACATATTGCGTTTTTTATATTTTTGTTCAGTGTACATCAAGTTCCTGATGCTGCCCAAGCCAACTACAAGGTAGAGTTCGATGACTATGAGAACGTCCCTGGAGTTACTGGCTGTCATAGTCCCATCAAGTGTCCTTCTACAGCAGATTGAAGGAGGACAACATAGTGGAATCATACTTGGTGATGGTGGTTATAGGGCTTTCAACCAAGGACATGCTGCGTTGACCTCAAACAGCATGGCTTTACATTGACCTCAAACAGCATGGCTTCACATTGACCTCACACAGCATGGCTTCACATTGACCTCAAACAGCATGGCTTCACATTGACTTCAAACAGCATGTCTTCACATTGACCTCAAACAGCATGGCTTCACATTGACCTCACACAGCATGGCTTCACATTGACCTCAAACAGCATGTCTTCACATTGACCTCAAACAGCATGGCTTCACATTGACCTCAAACAGCATGGCTTCACATTGACCTCAAACAGCATGTCTTCACATTAACCTCAAACAGCATGTCTTCACATTGACCTCAAACAGCATGGCTTCACATTGACCTCAAACAGCATGTCTTCACATTGACCTCAAACAGCATGGCTTCACATTGACCTCAAACAGCATGTCTTCACATTGACCTCAAACAGCATGGCTGTACATATGGATGTCATAGTCCCATCAAGTGTCCTTCTACAGCAGATGCTGTAAACATCTGGTTCTCAAATGTACAAAGTGTATGCCCTACCAGTGTTCAGTTCTCCAACGTTGTTTCATGTTGGAAAGGTGCAAATCATGACTCAAGGATTTTCTAAAACTCTTTGTATGCTCAGCTTGAAGGAGGACAACATAGTGGAATCATACTTGGTGATGGTGGTAATAGGGCTTTCAACCAAGGACATGCTGCGTTGACCTCAAACAGCATGGCTTCACATTGACCTCAAACAGCATGGCTGCTGAGACAGACAATGACAAAATGGACTAGCCAGCAGAGATGCAGTACTTCTCACAACAGATGGTTCAAGTGATTGAAGCAATGAATAGCCATGGATTGGTAACAAGGTTTTTAATTGACAAATGGAAATATGGGGACCCCCGGACTGGTGCTAGTTTGAGAAGCACATTGGTACTACTGCTGCTGCTTCTTCATGTTTCTCTCCTCCTTCATAGCCAACTTAACATGAAGAACATTGGTACTGCTTTTTCATTTGAGTTGAATGCATTACAAAATGGTGGTCCAGGCATTAATTTTCTTGTTTTCTGTTGAGGAATCATGCTGTTTGTTCTATTTATTTAACCTTTATTTAACCTTTTATTTAACTAGGCAAGTCAGTTAAGAACAGATTCTTATTTATAATGATGGCCTACCAAAAGGCAAAAGGCCTCCTGCGCGGATAGGGACTGGGATTCACTTAAAATCTATATATATATATATATATATAAGAACAGACAAGAGAGCCAACAACACTACATAAAGAGCGACCTAAGACGACAACACAGCATGGTAGCAACACAACATGACAGCATGGTAGCAACACAACATGGTAGCAGCACAAAACATGGTACAAACATTATTGGGCACAGACAACAGCACAAAGGGCAAGAAGGTAGAGACAACAATACATCATGCAAAGCAGCCAGCATATCCAATACCGGAGGAAAACAACAAGGAGCGCGCTCTCATTCACGCGCACCAAAAGACTAGAGTCCACCTGAGTGACACTTAGAAAGAATACGACTACTTCTTTGTTTAAAAAAAATGGAACAATTTCAAAAGACTGTTGACATCTAGTGGAAGCCATAGGAACTGCAATCTGGGTCCTAATAATTTGGCTTCCCCATAGAAAAGCATTGGAAAATTCAATGACCGCAAAAAAATGTAATGGATGTATTTTCCTCTGGGTTTCGCCTGCCAAATCAGTTCTGTTATATTCACAGACATTATTTTAACAGTTTTAGAAACTTTAGAGTGTTTTATATCCAATACTAGCATGCATATGCATATCCTATCTTCTGGGCCTGAGTAAACTACTTTGAGCACCTCAGTCATCCAAACTTCTGGATACTGCCCCCTAGCCTTAAGAAGTTTTAAGAGAGTTTTATAAATTAACATCCACCAGTGTGTCTTGCGCTGGGTATACATAGATGACCATTTTACAGAGGAGTAAAGAGTGCAGTGATGTGTCCTATAAGGAGTATTGGTAGCAAATCTGATGGGCAAATGGTAAAGAACATCAGGCCGCTCGAGAGCACCCTTACCTGCCAATCTATAAATGATGTCTCCGTAATCTAGCATGGGTAGGATGGTCATCTGAATCAAGGTTATTTTGGCAGCTGCGGGGAAAGAGGAGCGATTTTGATAGAGGAAACCAAGTCTAGATTTAATTTAACCTGCAGCTTTGATATGTGCTGAGAGAAGGACAGTATACCGTCTAGCCATACTCCCAAGTAATTGTATGGGGTGACTCAAGCTCTAAATCCACAGGGGTAGTAATCACACCTGTGCGAAGTGGGGCATTATTCTCACGAAACCACATTACCTTTGTTTTGGAGGTGTTCAGAACAAGGTTAAGGGCAGAGAAAGCTTTTTGGACACAAAGAAAGCTTTGTTGTAGAGCATTTAACACAACATCCGTGGAGGGGCCAGCAGGGTATGACTGTATCATCTGCATATACTGAACAGTTGAAGATGGAAGCTTATATACACCTTAGCCAAATACAGTACAGTGCGAAAGTATTCGGCCCCCTTGAACTTTGCGACCTTTTGCCACATTTCAGGCTTCAAACATAAAGATATAAAACTGTATTTTTTTGTGAATAATCAACAACAAGTGGGACACAATCATGAAGTGGAACGACATTTATTGGATATTTCAAACTTTTTTAACAAATCAAAAACTGAAAAATTGGGCGTGCAAAATTATTCAGCCCCCTTAAGTTAATACTTTGTAGCGCCACCTTTTTCTGCGATTACAGCTGTAAGTCGCTTGGGGTATGTCTCTATCAGTTTTGCACATCGAGAGACTGTTCCTCCTTGCAAAACAGCTCAAGCTCAGTGAGGTTGGATGGAGAGCATTTGTGAACAGCAGTTTTCAGTTCTTTCCACAGATTCTCGATTGGATTCAGGTCTGGACTTTGACTTGGCCATTCTAACACCTGGATATGTTTATTTTTTAACCATTCCATTGTAGATTTTGCTTTATGTTTTGGATCATTGTCTTGTTGGAAGACAAATCTCCGTCCCAGTCTCAGGTCTTTTGCAGACTCCATCAGGTTCTCTTCCAGAATGGTCCTGTATTTGGCTCCATCCATCTTCCCATCAATTCTAACCATCTTCCCTGTCCCTGCTGAAGAAAAGCAGGCCCAAACCATGATGCTGCCACCACCATGTTTGACAGTGGGGATGGTGTGTTCAGCTGTGTTGCTTTTACGCCAAACATAACGTTTTGCATTGTTGGCAAAAAGTTCAATTTTGGTTTCATCTGACCAGAGCACCTTCTTCCACATGTTTGGTGTGTCTCCCAGGTGGCTTGTGGCAAACTTTAAACGACACTTTTTATGGATATCTTTAAGAAATGGCTTTCTTCTTGCCACTCTTCCATGAAAGGCCAGATTTGTGCAATATACGACTGATTGTTGTCCTATGGACAGAGTCTCCCACCTCAGCTGTAGATCTCTGCAGTTCATCCAGAGTGATCATGGGCCTCTTGGCTGCATCTCTGATCAGTCTTCTCCTTGTATGAGCTGAAAGTTTAGAGGGACGGCCAGGTCTTGGTAGATTTGCAGTGGTCTGATACTCCTTCCATTTCAATATTATCGCTTGCACAGTGCTCCTTGGGATGTTTAAAGCTTGGGAAATATTTTTGTATCCAAATCCGGCTTTAAACTTCTTCACAACAGTATCTCGGACCTGCCTGGTGCGTTCCTTGTTCTTCGTGATGCTCTCTGCGCTTTTAACGGACCTCTGAGAATATCACAGTGCAGGTGCATTTATACGGAGACTTGATTACACACAGGTGGATTGTATTTATCATCATTAGTCATTTAGGTCAACATTGGATCATTCAGAGATCCTCACTGAACTTCTGGAGAGAGTTTGCTGCACTGAAAGTAAAGGGGCTGAATAATTTTGCACGCCCAATTTTTCAGTTTTTGATTTGTTAAAAAAGTTTGAAATATCCAATAAATGTCGTTCCACTTCATGATTGTGTCCCACTTGTTGTTGATTCTTCACAAAAAAATACAGTTTTATATCTTTATGTTTGAAGCCTGAAATGTGGCAAAAGATCGCAAAGTTCAAGGGGGCCGAATACTTTCGCAAGGCACTGTATATTAAAACTCAGTTTTTCACAATTCCTGACATTTAATCAGAGTAAAAATTATTCGTCTTAGGTCAGTTAGGATCACCACTTTATTTTAATACTGTGAAATGTCAGAATAATAGTAGAGAGAATGATTTCTTTCTTTCATCACATTCCCAGTGGGTCAGAGGTTTACATTCACTCAATTAGTATTTGGTAGCATTGTCTTTAAATTGTTTAACTTGGGTCAATCGTTTTGGGTAGCCTTCTACAAGTTGGGTGAATTTTGGCCCATTCCTCCTGACAGAGCTGGTGTAACTGAGTCAGGTTTTTAGGCCTCCCTGCTCGCACATGCTTTTTCAGTTCTGCCCACACATTTTCTACAGGATTTAGGTCTGGGCTTTGTGATGGCCACTCCAAACATTCCCAAACCAGAAACCGTGGATTGATGGCAGCATTGATGGCAGCATTTGCGTGAAACTGAAAGTGCGAACCACTGCTTTTAATCAGGGCAAGGTGACCGGAAACATGACCAAATACAAACAGTGTAGCTATTCCCTCCGCAAGGCAATCAAACAAGCTAAGCGTCAATATAGAGACAAAGTAGAATCTCAATTCAACGGCTACAGTCAATCACGGATTACAAAAAGAAAACTAGCCCAGTCACGGACCAGGATGCCTTGCTCCCAGGCAGACTAAATCACTTTTTTGCCCGCTTTGAGGACAATACAGTGCCACTGACACGGCCCGCAACCAAAACATGCGGACTCTCCTTCACTGCAGCCGAGGTGAGTAAAACATTTAAACGTGTCAACCCTCGCAAGGCTGCAGGCCCAGACGGCATCCCCAGCCGTGCCCTCAGAGCATGCGCAAACCAGCTGGCTGGTGTGTTTACGGACATATTCAATCAATCCCTATCCCAGTCTGCTGTTCCCAACTGCTTCAAGAGGGCCACCATTGTTCCTGTTCCCAAGAAAGCTAAGGTTTTCTGAGCTAAACGACTACCGCCCCGTAGCACTCACTTCCGTCATCATGAAGTGCTTTGAGAGACTAGTCAAGGACCATATCACCTCCACCCTACCTGACACCCTAGACCCACTCCAATTTGCTTACTGCCCAAATAGGTCCACAGACGATGCAATCTCAACCACACTGCACACTGCCCTAACCCATCTGGACAAGATGAATACCTATGTGAGAATGCTGTTCATCGACTACAGCTCAGCATTTAACACCATAGTACCATCCAAACTCGTCATCAAGCTCGAGACCCTGGGTCTCGACCCCGCCCTGTGCAACTGGATACTGGACTTCCTGACGGGCCGCCCCCAGGTGGTGAGGGTAGGTAACAACATCTCCACCCCGCTGATCCTCAACACTGGGGCCCCACAAGGGTGCGTTCTGAACCCTCTCCTGTACTCCCTGTTCACCCACGACTGCGTGGCTACGCACGCCTCCAACTCAATCATCAAGTTTGCGGACGACACAAAAGTGGTAGGCTTGATTACCAACAACGACGAGACGGCCTACAGGGAGGAGGTGAGGGCCCTCGGAGTGTGGTGTCAGGAAAATAACCTCACACTCAACGTCAACAAAACTAAGGAGATGATTGTGGACTTCAGGAAACAGCAGAGGGAACACCCCCCTATCCACATCGATGGAACAGCAGTGGAGAGGGTAGTAAGTTTAAAGTTCCTCGGCGTACACATCACAGACAAACTGAATTGGTCCACCCACACAGACAGCATCGTGAAGAAGGCGCAGCAGCGCCTCTTCAACCTCAGGAGGCTGAAGAAATTCGGCTTGTCACCAAAAGCACTCACAAACTTCTACAGATGCACAATCGAGAGCATCCTGTCGGGCTGTATCACCGCCTGGTACGGCAACTGCTCCGCCCACAACCGTAAGGCTCTCCAGAGGGTAGTGAGGTCTGCACAACGCATCACCGGGGGCAAACTACCTGCCCTCCAGGACACCTACACCACCCGATGTCACAGGAAGGCCATAAAGATCATCAAGGACAACAACCACCCGAGCCACTGCCTGTTCACCCCGCTATCATCCAGAAGGCGAGGTCAGTACAGGTGCATCAAAGCTGGGACCGAGAGACTGAAAAACAGCTTCTATCTCAAGGCCATCAGACTGTTAAACAGCCACCACTAACATTGAGTGGCTGCTGCCAACACACTGACTCAACTCCAGCCACTTTAATAATGGGAATTGATGTAAAATATATCACTAGCCACTTTAAACAATGCTACTTAATATAATGTTTACATACCCTACATTATTCATCTCATATGTCTACGTATATACTGTACTCTATATCATCTACTGCATCTTTATGTAATACATGCATCACTAGCCACTTTAAACTATGCCACTTTGTTTACATACTCATCTCATATGTATATACTGTACTCGATACCATCTACTGCATCTTGCCTATGCCGTTCTGTACCATCACTCATTCACATATCTTTATGTACATATTCTTTATCCCTTTACACTTGTGTGTATAAGGTAGTAGTTTTGGAATTGTTAGTTAGATTACTCGTTGGTTATTACTGCATTGTCGGAACTAGAAGCACAGGCATTTCGCTACACTCACATTAACATCTGCTAACCATGTGAATGTGACAAATAAAATTTGATTTGATTTGACTTTGTTGTCCTTAAGCCATTTTGCCACAACTTTGGAAGTATGCTTGGGGTCATTGTCCATTTGGAAGACCGATTTGCGACCAAGCTTTAACTTCCTGACTAATGTCTGGAGATGTTGCTTCAATATATCCGCATAATTGTCCTACCTCATGATGCCATCTATTTTGTGAAGTGCACCAGCCCCTCCTGAGGCAAGGCACAACCCACAACATGATGTTGCCACCCCCGTGCTTCACGGTTGGGATGGTGTTCTTCAGCTTGCAAGCCTCCCTCTTTTTCCTCAAAACATAACGATGGTCATTTTGGCCAAACAGTTCTATTTTTGTTTTATCAGACCAGAGGACATTTCTCCAAAAAGTACGATCTTTGTCCCCATGTGCAGTTGTAAACCATAGTCTGGTTTTTTTATGGCGGTTTTGGAGTTTTGGAGTTGCTCCTTCCTTGCTCAGTGGCCTTTCAAGTAATGTTGATATCGGACTCGTTTTACTGTGGATATAGATACTTTTGTACCTTTTTCCTCCAGCATCTTCACAAGGTCCTTTGCTGTTGTTCTTGGATTGATTTGCACTTTCCACACCAAAGTACGTTCAAATCAAATCTATTTTTATTTGTCACATACACATGGTTAGCAGAAGTTAATGCAAGTGTAGCGAAATGCTTGTGCTTCTAGTTCCGACAATGCAGTAATAACCAACGAGTAATCTAACCTAACAATTCCACAACTACTACCTTATACACACAAGTGTAAAGGGATAAAGAATATGTACATAAAGATAAATGAATGAGTGATGGTACAGAACGGCATAGGCAAGATGCAGTAGATGGTATCGAGTACAGTATATACATATGAGATGAGTAATGTAGGGTATGTAAACAAAGTGGCATAGTTTAAAGTGGCTAGTGATACATGTATTACATAAAGATGGCAAGATGCAGTAGATGATATAGAGTACAGTATATACATTGGGGCAAAAAAGTATTTAGTCAGCCACCAATTGTGCAAGTTCTCCCACTTAAAAAGATGAGAGAGGCCTGTAATTTTCATCATAGGTACACTTCAACTATGACAGACAAAATGAGAAAAAAAATCCAGAAAATCACATTGTAGGATTTTTAATGAATTTATTTGCAAATTGTGGTGGAAAATAAGTATGTACATATACATATGAGATGAGTAATGTAGGCTATGTAAACATTATATCAAGTGGCATTGTTTAAAGTGGCTAGTGATATATTTTACATACATTTCAATCAATTTCCATTATTAAAGTGGCTGGAGTTGAGTCAGTATGTTGGCAGCAGCCACTCAATGTTAGTGGTGTCTGTTTAACAGTCTGATTGCCTTGAGATAGAAGCTTTTTTGCAGTCTCTCAGTCCCTGCTTTGATGCACCTGTACTGACCTCGCCTTCTGGATGATAGCGGGGTAAACAGGCAGTGGCTCGGGTGGTTGTTGTCCTTGATGATCTTTTTGGCCTTCCTGTGACATCGGGTGGTGTAGGTGTCCTGGAGGGCAGGTAGTTTGCCCCCGGTGATGCGTTGTGCAGACCTCACTACTCTCTGGAGAGCCTTACGGTTGTGGGCGGAGCAGTTGCCGTACCAGGCTGTGATACAGCCCGACAGGATGCTCTCGATTGTGCATCTGTAGAAGTTTGTGAGTGCTTTTGGTGACAAGCCAAATTTCTTCAGCCTCCTGGGGTTAGTCAACAAAGCATAGTCAACAAAGCAAGCAGTTGTCATGAGGCAAATAGCAAAATGCATATATACATAATGTCCTGGGGCCATTGTAAGTTCAGAGTCACTTGCCCCAACAGTGCGTGTGTGTGGTGGGGGGGGAGGGGGTACTTGTACCAGACTGGGAGATGGGCTAGGGCAGACGGTGAACAGATCGCCAGGTGGTATCCAAGCAGCAGGAGAAGGTGTCACACCCACTTGGGAGAAGCTTTTATTTCTGGAGGCAGATTTCTTGTAGAAAATGCCAATGGATGGTCTTTGAACAGCAAGAGGGGACTTCAAAGACTCTTGCCACTTGTTGGGCCCAAAGGCCTCCACACTTCACACCTCCGTTCTAATTGAAATTGTATCTGGTCTGTCCTAGAAAGCCTGGCAGACTTAAGCATTCAGTCCCCATAAACTTTATTTATTTATTATAAAGTACTTTATTATTTCAAAATGTTTCGATAATTGGATGCTTCGGCACACTTCTCTTTTAGGAGTTATTTTTTTTTTCAAAGCCACTGACATTTTTTAACGTTTTTATTTTTTGGTTTAGGTGATTTCCTCCAATTCCACACAATGCTATGTATTAGTTTCCCGTCCCTGGTTTCTGAAATATCCTCAGGTCTGCACTAAGGGCACATTATTATCTAGTTAGGCTTCACAAAGATTAACTGGTTAGTCCTTACATACCTTAGTCTGGGACTCCCTAGTCTAGAACTAATTCATCTAAATAATTAAGTTAAGCAATTTTTTTATTCTGGATTCATTTAAGTAGAATTTAAACTCTGTCCGGGAAACCCATGGGACTCTACAAGGTACTGAAAGCGTTCCACAGGGATGCTGGCCCATGTTGACTCTAACGCTTTCCACAGTTTTGTCAAGTTAGCTGGATGTGCTTTGGGTGGTGGACCATTTTTGATACACGTGGGAAACTGTTGAGCGTGAAAAACCCAGCAGCATTGCAATTCTTGACACACTCAAACCGGTGCGCCTGGCACCTACTACCATACCCTGCATACAAAGGTACTTAAATCTTTTGTCTTGCCCATTCACCCTCTGAATGGCACACATACACAATGCATGTTTTAAAGCTTACAAATCTTTCTTTAACCTGACTCCTCCACCTTCATCTACACTGATTTTGAATTGGATTCAACAGGTGACATCAATAAGGGATCATGTCTTTCACCTGGTCAGTCTGTCATGGAAAGAGCAGGTGTTCTTAATGTTTGGTACATTCAGTGTATATAACTCACTCCACTCTGTTTCTAGATGTGACTAGACAAAGTGTTTGCGTTCTCATTTCAGATGCCGCTCGTACGAGGACTGTTGTGGGACCCGATGCTGTGTCCGAGCCCTCTCCATCCAGCGGCTATGGTACTTCTGGTGAGTCCATCTTAACTCTGACTATAAATGGACTGGACAAGAGTTTTTTTTTTTTTTTTTTTTTTTTTTTTTCAGTGTTATTTGTTTGGTCCAATCAAAAAGCATGCATGACATTAGTTGAATTGTAAGGCTTTCTCATTGCAATGTTCCAATGCTGTTATTGGGAAAATAAATCCCATGCCCAGGTCATTCACGAGTCACCTCTGACTGGCAACCGTTCCTCATTCTGGTTGGTAAACAAATCATTGATGCAAATAAGGCTGCTCTCCTGGTGGTACTCGCTCAGTTGAAAATGACGTTTGGTGCCGCTTTACTTACTGTTGAAGGGGTGGAGACAGGTTAAATAATCGTTATCAAATCAAATTTAATTTGTCACATACACATGGTTAGCAGATGTTAATGCGAGTGTAGCGAAATGCCAACAAGTAATCTAGCTAACAATTCCAAAATACTACCTTATACACACAAGTGTAAGGGGATAAAGAATATGTACATAAAGATATATGAGTGAGTGATGGCACAGAGCGGCATAGGCAAGATACAGTAGATGGTATCGAGTACAGTATATACATATGAGATGAGTATGTAAACAAAGTGGCATAGTTAAAGTGGCTAGTGATACATGTATTACATAAGGATGCAGTAGATGATATAGAGTACAGTATATACGTATGCATATGAGATGAATAATGTAGGGTATGTAAACATTATATTAGGTAGCATTGTTTAAAGTGGCTAGTGATATATTTTACATCATTTCATACAAGACCAACTGCAACGTTTCCACGGGATAAGACAGTATTTGCACCTGCAAGTTGCTGGGGGAAAAATACTACTCAACTTCAAGACATCAAAGCACATCATCCCAATATATACTGTGTACAAAACATTAGGAACACCTTCCTAATATTGAGTTGTACTCCCTTTTGACCTCAATTTGTTGAGACACGGGACTCTACAAGGTGTCGTATTCTACAGGGATGCTGGCCCATGTTGACTCCAATGCTTCCCATGCTTGTTCAATGAACCATAAACAACTAATGAACCTGTGGAACGGTTGTTAAGACACTAACAGCTTACAGACGGTAGGCAATTAAGGTCACAGTTATGAAAACTTAGGCCGCTAAAGAGGGCTTTCTTCTACCTCTGAAAAACACCAAAAGAAAGATGCCCAGGGTCCCTGCTCATCTGCGTAAACGTGCCTTAGGTGTACTGTGAGACGCCTATGACAGCTGTAACACATGATTATCATCTGTTGCTGTTTACCCTTGTTTCACTCTCCTCGGTCAACAACATGATTAGGACTGGCTGTGTGGTATCAGTCAACATGATTAGGACTGGCTGTGTGGTATCACTCTCCTCGGTCAACAACATGATTAGGACTGCCTGTGTGTCATCAGTCAACATGATTAGGACTGCCTGTGTGGTATCAGTCAACATGATTAGGACTGCCTGTATGGTATCAGTCAACATGATTAGGACTGCCTGTGTGGTATCAGTCAACATGATTAGGACTGCCTGTGTGGTATCAGTCAACATGATTAGGACTGGCTGTGTGGTATCACTCTCCTCGGTCAACAACATGATTAGGACTGCCTGTGTGGTATCAGTCAACATGATTAGGACTGGCTGTGTGGTATCACTCTCCTCGGTCAACAACATGATTAGGACTGCCTGTGCGGTATCAGTCAACATGATTAGGACTGCCTGTGTGGTATCAGTCAACATGATTAGGACTGCCTGTGTGGTATCAGTCAACATGATTAGGACTGGCTGTGTGGTATCACTCTCCTCGGTCAACAACATGATTAGGACTGCCTGTGTGTCATCAGTCAACATGATTAGGACTGCCTGTGTGGTATCAGTCAACATGATTAGGACTGCCTGTATGGTATCAGTCAACATGATTAGGACTGCCTGTGTGGTATCAGTCAACATGATTAGGACTGCCTGTGTGGTATCAGTCAACATGATTAGGACTGGCTGTGTGGTATCACTCTCCTCGGTCAACAACATGATTAGGACTGCCTGTGTGGTATCAGTCAACATGATTAGGACTGGCTGTGTGGTATCACTCTCCTCGGTCAACAACATGATTAGGACTGCCTGTGCGGTATAAGTCAACATGATTAGGACTGCCTGTGTGGTATCAGTCAACATGATTAGGACTGCCTGTGTGGTATCAGTCAACATGATTAGGACTGCCTGTGTGGTATCACTCTCCTCGGTCAACAACATGATTAGGACTGCCTGTGCGGTATCAGTCAACATGATTAGGACTGCCTGTGTGGTATCAGTCAACATGATTAGGACTGCCTGTGTGGTATCAGTCAACATGATTAGGACTGGCTGTGTGGTATCACTCTCCTCGGTCAACAACATGATTAGGACTGGCTGTGTGGTATCACTCTCCTCGGTCAACAACATGATTAGGACTGCCTGTGCGGTATAAGTCAACATGATTAGGACTGCCTGTGTGGTATCAGTCAACATGATTAGGACTGCCTGTGTGGTATCAGTCAACATGATTAGGACTGCCTGTGTGGTATCACTCTCCTCGGTCAACAACATGATTAGGACTGCCTGTGTAGGTTCAGTCAACATGTGTTCTCATGACATTTTGATTTGGGAAGTTTTAATGTTTTTTCTTGGAAACTATATAATTTAACAAAATACCTGCATCACTAGTCCAGTGCAGTCTGTGGAACGGATCGTTTTAGTCAGATTTGAACTACAGTTCAAAAGTTTGAGGTCACTTAGAAATGAAAAGCTTTTTTTTTTTTTTTTTTTTTCCATTAAAATTGATCAGAAATACAGTATAGACATTGTTAATGTTGTAAATGACTATTGTAGCTGGAAACGGCTGATTTATTTATATTTTTATGGAATATCTACGAAGGCGTACAGAGGCCCGTTATCAGCAACCATCACTCCTGTGTTCCAATGGCAAGTTGTATTAGCTAATCCAAGTTGATCATTTTAAAAGGCTAGTTGATCATTAGAAAACTCTTTTGCAATTATGTTAGCACAGCTGAAAACTGTTCTGATTAAATAAGCAATAAACCTGACCTTCTTTAGACTATTTGAATACATTTTAGAATAAGGCTGTAACTTAACAAAATGTGGAAAAAGTCAAGTGGTCTGAATGCTTTCCGAATGCACTGTAAAGTATGAAAAAGCTTTATTTTTTTAATTTTTTTATTATTATACTTTTATTGTGTACTAGATCGTATGGGTTGAAAAGTATATTTTTTTCTCAGACATAAATAAACAATTCCATGTGAAAGCCAAAGGTCATAGCTTTCTTGAGGTTGGAAACACTACTACTACATTAATAAAATATTCTCGTCTTACTACACTGACCAAAGCCATAGCAAAACAGTGCAAAATGGCTGCCAGTTTAACTGTATACTTCAATTCATGTCCCACTGTGACTGCTCTCTTTCTCTCCTCCCTCTTTCTCCAGGTTGATGCTGATGATGGGGGTGCTATTCTGCTGCGGAGCGGGCTTCTTCTTCCGCAGGTGCATGCACCCCTCGCCCCTCAGCGACGAGCATGCCTTCAACGTCTCCTTCACCAGGCAGCCTGTATCCACGCCAGGTCAGTGGGAGTATATGGCATAGACGAGCGTTCCAGGAAGTGGATTCTCAATTCTTTTTTAACCCGTTGTGATAAACGTTAGCGATATAGACATTGCTGAAGGAGACCAAATCACAGTTTTTTTTTTATTCAAAGTGCCAATTTACCCCACTGTGTTATCAGCAGTGACAGCTTTACTGGCCTCCACAGTGTTGCAGGAGATAAGATACCCAGCGGGTGGGGGGGGTTTAAATCAATGTTCATTCCAGGTGCAGTGAGATAATTAAAATGGCTGCTGATGATATTCACACGCAGAGCCAGGCAGACACTCTTAGTCCAAATCATATATTTTTAGGCAGTGGTGTGAAAATACATCAAATAAAGTACTACCAAAGTAGTTTTTTTAAGGGGTATCTGTACTTTACTATTTTTTGATCACTTTTACTTCACTTACATTCCTAAAGAAAATGAAGTACTTTTTACTCCAAAGGGTATTTGTTGCATTTCGAATGCTTAGCACGACAGGAAAATGGTTTTAATTTACAATCCTTATCAAGAGCTCATCTCTACTGCCTCTGATTTGGCAGACTCACTAAACACACATGATTTACACATTCATTTGTAAATCATGTTGGTGTGCCCCTGGGAATATCCGTAAATTTAAAAAACAAGAACATGGTGCCGTTGTGGTTTGCTTAATATAAGGAATTTGAAACGATGAATACTTTTGATACTTAAGTATATTTTAAAAACTAAATACTTTTACTCAAGTATATTTTTACTGGGTGACTTTTACTTGAGTAATTTTCTATGAAGATACCTTTTTTACTTTTACTCAAATATGATAATTGGGCACTTTTCCCCACCACTGTATTAGGGCTTTTCCCCACCACTGTATTAGGGCTTTTCCCCACCACTGTATTAGGGCTTTTCCCCACCACTGTATTAGGGCTTTTCCCCACCACTGTATTAGGGCTTTTCCCCACCACTGTATTAGGGCTTTTCCCCACCACTGTATTAGGGCTTTTTCCCCCAACCACTGTATTAGGGCTTTTCCCCACCACTGTATTAGGGCTTTTCCCCCCAACTACTGTATTAGGGCTTTTCCCCACCACTGTATTAGGGCTTTTCCCCACCACTGTATTAGGGCTTTTCCCCCCAACTACTGTATTAGGGCTTTTCCCCACCACTGTATTAGGGCTTTTCCCCACCACTGTATTAGGGCTTTTCCCCCCAACTACTGTATTAGGGCTTTTCCCAACCACTGTATTAGGGCTTTTCCCAACCACTGTATTAGGGCTTTTTCCCCCAACCACTGTATTAGGGCTTTTCCCCACCACTGTATTAGGGCTTTTCCCCACCACTGTATTAGGGCTTTTCCCCACCACTGTATTAGGGCTTTTCCCCACCACTGTATTAGGGCTTTTCCCCACCACTGTATTAGGGCTTTTCGCCAGCACTGTATTAGGGCTTTTCCCCACCACTGTATTAGGGCTTTTCCCCCCAACCACTGTATTAGGGCTTTTCCCCCCAACCACTGTATTAGGGCTTTTCCCCACCACTGTATTAGGGCTTTTCCCCACCACTGTATTAGGGCTTTTCCCCACCACTGTATTAGGGCTTTTCCCCACCACTGTATTAGGGCTTTTCCCCACCACTGTATTAGGGCTTTTCCCCACCACTGTATTAGGGCTTTTCCCCACCACTGTATTAGGGCTTTTCCCCACCACTGTATTAGGGCTTTTTCCCCCAACCACTGTATTAGGGCTTTTCCCCACCACTGTATTAGGGCTTTTCCCCACCACTGTATTAGGGCTTTTCCCCACCACTGTATTAGGGCTTTTCCCCACCACTGTATTAGGGCTTTTCCCCACCACTGTATTAGGGCTTTTCGCCAGCACTGTATTAGGGCTTTTCCCCACCACTGTATTAGGGCTTTTCCCCCCAACCACTGTATTAGGGCTTTTCCCCACCACTGTATTAGGGCTTTTCCCCACCACTGTATTAGGGCTTTTCCCCACCACTGTATTAGGGCTTTTCCCCACCACTGTATTAGGGCTTTTCCCCCCAACCACTGTATTAGGGCTTTTCCCCACCACTGTATTAGGGCTTTTCCCCCCAACCACGGTATTAGGGCTTTTCCCCCCAACCACTGTATTAGGGCTTTTCCCCCCAACCACTGTATTAGGGCTTTTCCCCACCACTGTATTAGGGCTTTTCCCCACCACTGTATTAGGGCTTTTCCCCCCAACCACGGTATTAGGGCTTTTCCCCCCAACCACTGTATTAGGGCTTTTCCCCCCAACCACTGTATTAGGGCTTTTCCCCCCACCCACTGTATTAGGGCTTTTCCCCACCACGGCATTAGGGCTTTTCCCCAACACTGCATTGGGGCTTTTCCCCACCACTGCATTGGGGCTTTTCCCCACCACTGTATTTTGGCTTTTCCCCACCACTGTATTAGGGCTTTTCCCCACCACTGTATTAGGGCTTTTCCCCACCACTGTATTAGGGCTTTTCCCCACCACTGTATTAGGGCTTTTCCCCACCACTGCATTGGGGCTTTTCCCCACCACTGTATTTTGGCTTTTCCCCACCACTGTATTAGGGCTTTTCCCCACCACTGTATTAGGGCTTTTCCCCACCACTGTATTAGGGCTTTTCCCCACCACTGTATTAGGGCTTTTCCCCACCACTGCATTGGGGCTTTTCCCCACCACTGCATTGGGGCTTTTCCCCACCACTGTATTAGGGCTTTTCCCCCCAACCACTGCATTAGGGCTTTTCCCCACTACTGCATTGGGGCTTTTCCCCACCACTGCATTGGGGCTTTTCCCCACCACTGCATTGGGGCTTTTCCCCACTACTGCATTGGGGCTTTTCCCCACCACTGCATTAGGGCTTTTCCCCACCACTGCATTAGGGCTTTTCCCCACCACTGCATTGGGGCTTTTCCCCACCACTGTATTAGGGCTTTTCCCCACCACTGCATTAGGGCTTTTCCCCACTACTGCATTAGGGCTTTTCCCCACCACTGTATTAGGGCTTTTCCCCACCACTGTATTAGGGCTTTTCCCCACCACTGCATTGGGGCTTTTCCCCACTACTGCATTGGGGCTTTTCCCCAACACTGCATTAGGGCTTTTCCCCACCACTGTATTAGGGCTTTTCCCCCCAACTACTGTATTAGGGCTTTTCCCCACCACTGTATTAGGGCTTTTCCCCACCACTGTATTAGGGCTTTTCCCCCCAACTACTGTATTAGGGCTTTTCCCAACCACTGTATTAGGGCTTTTCCCAACCACTGTATTAGGGCTTTTTCCCCCAACCACTGTATTAGGGCTTTTCCCCACCACTGTATTAGGGCTTTTCCCCACCACTGTATTAGGGCTTTTCCCCACCACTGTATTAGGGCTTTTCCCCACCACTGTATTAGGGCTTTTCCCCACCACTGTATTAGGGCTTTTCGCCAGCACTGTATTAGGGCTTTTCCCCACCACTGTATTAGGGCTTTTCCCCCCAACCACTGTATTAGGGCTTTTCCCCACCACTGTATTAGGGCTTTTCCCCACCACTGTATTAGGGCTTTTCCCCACCACTGTATTAGGGCTTTTCCCCACCACTGCATTAGGGCTTTTTCCCCCAACCACTGTATTAGGGCTTTTCCCCACCACTGTATTAGGGCTTTTCCCCACCACTGTATTAGGGCTTTTCCCCACCACTGTATTAGGGCTTTTCCCCACCACTGTATTAGGGCTTTTCCCCACCACTGTATTAGGGCTTTTCCCCACCACTGTATTAGGGCTTTTTCCCCCAACCACTGTATTAGGGCTTTTCCCCACCACTGTATTAGGGCTTTTCCCCACCACTGTATTAGGGCTTTTCCCCACCACTGTATTAGGGCTTTTCCCCACCACTGTATTAGGGCTTTTCCCCACCACTGTATTAGGGCTTTTCGCCAGCACTGTATTAGGGCTTTTCCCCACCACTGTATTAGGGCTTTTCCCCCCAACCACTGTATTAGGGCTTTTCCCCCCAACCACTGTATTAGGGCTTTTCCCCACCACTGTATTAGGGCTTTTCCCCACCACTGTATTAGGGCTTTTCCCCACCACTGTATTAGGGCTTTTCCCCCCAACCACTGTATTAGGGCTTTTCCCCACCACTGTATTAGGGCTTTTCCCCCCAACCACGGTATTAGGGCTTTTCCCCCCAACCACTGTATTAGGGCTTTTCCCCACCACTGTATTAGGGCTTTTCCCCCCAACCACGGTATTAGGGCTTTTCCCCCCAACCACTGTATTAGGGCTTTTCCCCCCAACCACTGTATTAGGGCTTTTCCCCACCACTGTATTAGGGCTTTTCCCCACCACGGCATTAGGGCTTTTCCCCAACACTGCATTGGGGCTTTTCCCCACCACTGCATTGGGGCTTTTCCCCACCACTGTATTTTGGCTTTTCCCCACCACTGTATTAGGGCTTTTCCCCACCACTGTATTAGGGCTTTTCCCCACCACTGTATTAGGGCTTTTCCCCACCACTGTATTAGGGCTTTTCCCCACCACTGCATTGGGGCTTTTCCCCACCACTGTATTTTGGCTTTTCCCCACCACTGTATTAGGGCTTTTCCCCACCACTGTATTAGGGCTTTTCCCCACCACTGTATTAGGGCTTTTCCCCACCACTGTATTAGGGCTTTTCCCCACCACTGCATTGGGGCTTTTCCCCACCACTGCATTGGGGCTTTTCCCCACCACTGTATTAGGGCTTTTCCCCCCAACCACTGCATTAGGGCTTTTCCCCACTACTGCATTGGGGCTTTTCCCCACCACTGCATTGGGGCTTTTCCCCACCACTGCATTGGGGCTTTTCCCCACTACTGCATTGGGGCTTTTCCCCACCACTGCATTAGGGCTTTTCCCCACCACTGCATTAGGGCTTTTCCCCACCACTGCATTGGGGCTTTTCCCCACCACTGTATTAGGGCTTTTCCCCACCACTGCATTAGGGCTTTTCCCCACTACTGCATTAGGGCTTTTCCCCACCACTGTATTAGGGCTTTTCCCCACCACTGTATTAGGGCTTTTCCCCACCACTGCATTGGGGCTTTTCCCCACTACTGCATTGGGGCTTTTCCCCAACACTGCATTAGGGCTTTTCCCCACCACTGCATTAGGGCTTTTCCCCACCACTGCATTAGGGCTTTTCCCCACCACTGCATTGGGGCTTTTCCCCACTACTGCATTGGGGCTTTTCCCCAACACTGCATTGGGGCTTTTCCCCAACACTGCATTGGGGCTTTTCCCCACTACTGCATTAGGGCTAAAAGAGTGTATGGTTTTGGTTTCCAAGGCAGCTGAGACTTTGAAACTGGCACAGTTCAAGGTCTTGTTTTTGATTTACATTTTGTTGAGTTGTCAATAATTCAACGTGAAATCAACAAAATGTGACTTTTTATTAAATCCAATCCGTTTTCCATGTTGATTCAACGTCGTCACATTGTTTTTTTGTTGTTGTTGTTGTTGAAATAACATTGGCAACACAGCGTTGACAGCTAAGCATGTTGGTAGTTGTGGGACCAGTATGTGGGATGTTTGTCATGAATATTTGATGTTGCATCCAGTGTCAGTACACTTAACGGGGGGCTTTGAGCTGTTGAGAAGAGGGCGGAAAGAGGAACATTTTTAAATACTTTATTTGAATCCACAAATCACATTACTCACACAGACCTGAATTTGCACTCTGATTAACAGTGACAATTTCTCTGTCCTCCCCCATGCAGTATCCCAGCAGCCTGGCATGGTAGGCTATGGCGACCCCGGCGGCGTCATGACTTCCCCCCTCACCCCCGTCTACCCCATCCAGCCCGGCCCCGCCCATATGATGAACGACTACCCTCCACCGCCCTCGTACTGCAACCACCCACCCCCGCCTTATGAACAGATTTTCCGGACACCAGAGAAGAAGTAAGTCTCAGTAGCGTTTCCCTCCGTTCCTTCTCCTTCGCTGTGACATCACCAGCAGAACGGACAAGGACATGAGGGGACAGCCACAGTGTCTGTCCACTGTTATACCGTCAGCCCAAGTGCTCACCCAGGTCACAGGGACAAGAAACTGAGAACCACCTAGAGGAACAAACTGTCCTTCCTGAGGACCTGGATACAGACTGGCTCAATATGTCTCCATGGTTTATATTTTCAAAATCATTCATTCTTTCTAATTTACACAAAAGCATATATATATATATATATATATATATATATATATATATATATATATATATACACACATATATATATATACACACACCAGTCTTTTTCTGCTGACAGTGCCATCTTGATGAGCATGGTCTGTGACTGATCTGTAGTGAGGCACTCGGACTCCTGTAAATGAACACAACTGAGGAATTTCAATGGAGAATGCTGACCCAAGATCAGCACATTGCTTCTAGATGAACAGATTAATGTTAGCATTATGGTAGAGTAAGCTGACCTAGGACCAGGGCATAAGAACAGACACTGTCTAAAACTGTACACGAGTGACAGCAAATTGGAGTTGAAAGCCACCTTGGAGAAGTTACTACACAAGGTGTTTTAAATAGCTGAAAGGGGTAAAGACTCTGTTAGGATGCGTCCACACTAATTGGGCTGCTTGTCTCGTCCTGAATCCTGTGACTATAAACACTCCGGGCAGGAAGTCTGATCGCTGTGAAGGAGGGGAAACGGATCTGGATTTATCAGACCTATTATGTGCGTTGGGGAGAGCGGTAATTTGGAGAGGCAGATTTTTTTTTATTTTTTAAATTTTTTATTCACACTATGTATTCCTACTGTGCTGACTGTGGCGATTCATCCCTCTGGATCGGGACAACAAACTGCCACAAACTGGCAAGAAATCCACTCAACCAGACGGACTCCAAATTGAGACCAAGTCATGTGGTTGTCCATTGTGACAATTTCAGTCAGTTTTTTGGAACTATCACCACAGAGGTTCAGTAATGGTTTTTCAGAGATCTGGACTTCAGTTTGTATAGTAAGGAGCTCGACCAGAATGAGGATTAACTCAGATCAATGCGTTTGTTCCAGACACGCATGCATGCAGGTTGCAACTGGATCACGTTTCACCGAGGAGCTCAAGGACTTTGTTTGCTGTACCTTCGAAGTATTCACGTCCCTTATCTTTTTCCACATGTAGTTGTTACAAAGTGCGATTAAAATGTTTTTTGTTGTCGTTGTTTTTGTCAACGATCTACACAAAATACTTGAATGTCAAAGTGTGGGAAATATCCTACAGCCACCACTAGGCTTGATAATATGGAGAGTGGTACTCAGTAATGCATTGGATTGGATTTGCCCCAAACATGACACTTTGTTGTCAGGACAAAATGTTCAAGGCTTTGCCACATTTTTTGCTGTATTATTTTATTTATTTTAGTGCCTTGTTGCAAACAGGATGCATGTTTTGGAATATTTTTTTTTCTATACAGGCTTCCTTCTTTTCACTCTGTCATTTAGGTTAGTATTATGGAGTAACTACAATGTTATTGATCCATATTCAGTTTTCTCCTATCACAGCCATTAAACGCTGTAACTGTTTTAAAGTCACCATGGTGAAATCCCTGAGAGGTTTCCTTCCTCTCCGGCAACTGAGTTAGGAAGGAAGCCTGTATCTTTGTAGTGACTGGGTGTATTGATACACCATCCAAAGCCTAATTAATAACTTGACCATGCTGAAAGGGATATTCAATGGTCTTTGTGGTTGAAATTCACTGCTTGACTAAAGGACCTTATACAGATAATTTTGTGTGGGGTACAGAGATAATTACGTTATACACGTACTGCAGAGTGTCCATGCAACTTATGTGACTTACGCACATTTTGACTCCTGAACTTATTTAGGCTTGCCATAACAAAGGGGTTGAATACTTATTGACTGAAGACATGACATATTTTCATTTTGAATGAATTTGTAAAATAAATTCTTAACCTAAATTCCACTTTGACATAATGGGATTGTTGTGTGTAGACCAGGGACAAATCTCAAATTAAGCAATTTTAAATGCAGGCTGTAACACACAATTTTGAAAAAGTCCAGGGGTGTGAATACTTTTCTGAAGACACTGTATGGGAAGCTTTGACTAATGACATACTCTGGTAGAACTGACAGATTCTCCATTTCTGTGCTGCAATACATCTCTAGAAAATGTAGTGGTAGTCACAAACGGAACTCTTCAAATCATATTTTATTGGTCACATACACATATTTAGCAGATGTTATTGCGGGTGTAGCGAAATGCTTGTCAAAGTTGCTTAGGGCAGCTCTGCTTCTAGCTCCTATCTTACTACTTTCAGTAGCCTAGTTGTTCAAACAAGCAGAATGTTATTGGTCAACTGGTCCAACTCAGTAAATTTGGTTAAAAATGATTTCATTTATATAACACATTTCACAAGACAACTATTCTACATGTGTACAGTAAAGACTCTATGTGACTGACAATTGGTTGAGTAGTTCCTAGACCCTGGTATGGACCCACAATTTGAGGGGAAAGTACCAGGATGTTGACATCTAGTGTGAAACAGGAACCCAACCCTCAAGGAACACGATCATGTGAAAATGTCCTAAGAGAGGTGACTATTGTCTTTGCAGGATATGAGACCATACGATCTGTTGACCAGATCCAACTAACCAACCATTTACTGTCATAGAGCAACATCCTCGTGGACATTTCAAGTCTATTTGTAGATGTTTTGTGTAGATAGCTGGCAAACTGTGT
Source organism: Oncorhynchus mykiss (assembly GCF_057628025.1). Lineage (NCBI taxonomy): Eukaryota > Metazoa > Chordata > Actinopteri > Salmoniformes > Salmonidae > Oncorhynchus > Oncorhynchus mykiss. Next base: position 7,634,868 of record NC_143032.1, read on the forward strand.
ACATGGAAACTATTAGAGCCAAGAAGGGTAATCTACAGTAGGATACGTGTTTAGTATTGGATGTTGTGCAGACATTTTGGCTAATCTGACTTTATTTATTTGATCATTTTAACTATGCAACAGAGGTTTAAATCGTGGAGGATTTTATTTTACTGTTGTAGCGGTCGGTTGGTTTTTGACATTTTATGTTACTTCAAAAAAAGGTAATTATCCATCCATGAGATGTGGATAATAAAGTTTCCTTCTGATCAAACTTGGTGTTGATTTATTCACTTTGAAGTTGTCCGTGACTGCCGTCTCACTCCAGTCCTGCTTTGGGATGACATTTTCTTACATTTTATTTACTGGGTCACATTTGTTTTAAATATTCTCAGGATGGAAAACTGTTTTGTATTTTAATTCATTCCTATTCTGACAAAGATTTGACTCCCTAAACATTTTATAAAATGGTATCCATGTCTTTTGCTTATTGCATTACATTTGCTAGAAGCCACATTTCTACTCATTAACCTTTTTAGATGTGGGGACCTGCGTGGTTCTGGTACCGGTTCTGACTGACAATTTCGCTTATAACTTGATCTGTGGACACGGTAGACCGAAATGGCTCGCACTGAGCGATAGCCCTGGTTCCGACGGACACTTCTCTCAGCCTGTCTGACATGTAAACTCAAAGCGCTGGGATTCCCCTCCTACCATTTTGATTTGCTCTTCAGACTCTCCAACTCCTGGCTGAACAACCTGGTCACAGAGCATTTTGTATTATTCTGTATGTAAATCCTACACACTCCATTTAGTATGCTATGTTTCGTATGGTTACTTAAAGAAAAAATGAAAGTAGGGTGGTTGGTTAGATGTACAACACTAACATCTAGCAACCCAAAGGTTGAGATACAGTCAATAGAAGGAAACCAGTCAATTGAAATAAATTCATTAGCCCTTATGGATTTCACATGACTGGGCAGGACCAGGGCCTGGGAGGTCCACCAACTTGGGTGCCAGGCCCAGCCAATCACAATGAGTTTTCCCCCACAAAGGGGCTTTAATACAGACAGAAATACTCATCAGCACCCCCTTCAGATGATCCCGCAGGTGAAGAAGCCGGACGTGGAGGTCCTGTGCTGGCGTGGTTGTACGTGGTCTGCGGTTGTGAGGCAGGTTGGAATTGCTGCCAAATTCTCGAAAACAACATTATGGTACAAAAATTAACATTCAATTCTCTGGCAACAGCTCTGGTGGACATTCCTGCAGTCAGCATGCCAATTACGCGCTCCCTCAAAACATCTGTGGCTGAACAAACTGAACATTTTCGTGGCCTTTTATTGTCCCCAGTACAAGGTGCACCTGTGTAATGTTCATGCTGTTTAATCAGCTTCTTGATATGCCACACCTGTCAGGTGGATGGGTTATCTTGGCAAACGAGAAATTCTCACTAACAGAGATGTAAACAAAATTGTGCACAAAATGTGAGGAAAAATACGCTTTTTGTGTGTATGGAACATTTCTGGGATTTTATTTCAGTTCATGAAACATGGGACCAACACTTTACGTTTGTTCAGTATTCTTAGCTACTTTGCAACTACAGTACTTCCCCTTTCCCTAACCGTAACCCTTTAACCTAACTCCTAAACTGAAAGCTAACATTAACCACCTAGCTAGAGTTCATAACATATTGTTCATTTTAGCAAATTTGTAACAATACTAATTGTAATACACTGCTCAAAAAAATAAAGGGAACACTTAAAACAACACAATGTAACTCCAAGTCAATCACACTTCTGTGAAATCAAACTGTCCACTTAGGAAGCAACACTGATCGACAATAAATGTCACATGCTGTTGTGCAAATGGAATAGACAGGTGGAAATTACAGGCAATTAGCAAGACACCCCCAATAAAGGAGTGGTTCTGCAGGTGGTGACCACAGACCACTTCTCAGTTCCTATGCTTCCTGGCTGATGTTTTGGTCACTTTTGAATGCTGGCGGTGCTTTCACTCTAGTGGTAGCATGAGACGGAGTCTACAACCCACACAAGTGGCTCAGGTAGTGCAGCTCATCCAGGATGGGACATCAATGCAAGCTGTGGCAAGAAGGGTTGCTGTGTCTGTCGGCATAGTGTCCAGAGCATGGAGGCGCTACCAGGAGACAGGCCAGTACATCAGGAGACATGGAGGAGGCCGTAGGAGGGCAACAACCCAGCAGCAGGACCGCTACCCCCGCCTTTGTGCAAGGAGGAGCAGGAGGAGCACTGCCAGAGCCCTGCAAAATGACCTCCAGCAGGCCACAAATGTGCATGTGTCTGCTCAAACGGTCAGAAACAGACTCTATGAGGGTGGTATGAGGCCCGACATCCACAGGAGGGGGTTGTGCTTAAAGCCCAACACCGTGCAGGACGTTTGGCATTTGCCAGAGAACACCAAGATTGGCAAATTCGCCACTGGCGCCCTGTGCTCTTCACAGATTAAAGCAGGTTCACACTGAGCACATGTGACAGACGTGACAGTCTGGAGACGCCGTGGAGAACGTTCTGCTGCCTGCAACATCCTCCAGCATGACAGGTTTGGCGGTGGGTCAGTCATGGTGTGGGGTGGCATTTCTTTGGGGGGGCCGCACAGCACTCCATGTGCTCGCCAGAGGTAGCCTGACTGCCATTAGGTACAGAGATGAGATCCTCAGACCCCTTGTGAGACCATATGCTGGTGTGGTTGGCCCTGGGTTCCTCCTAATGCAAGACAATGCTAGACCTCATGTGGCTGGAGTGTCAGCAGTTCCTGCAAGAGGAAGGCATTGATGCTATGGACTGGCCCGCCCGTTCCCCAGACCTGAATCTAATTGAGCACATCTGGGACATCATGTCTTGCTCCATCCACCAACGCCACGTTGCACCACAGACTGTCCAGGAGTTGGCGGATGCTTTAGTCCAGGTCTGGGAGGAGATCCCTCAGGAGACCATCTGCCACCTCATCAGGAGCATGCTCAGGTGTTGTAGGGAGGTCATACAGGCACGTGGAGGCCACACACACTACTGAGCCTCATTTTGACTTGTTTTAAGGACATTACATCAAAGTTGGATCAGCCTGTAGTGTGGTTTTCCACTTTAATTTTGAGTGTGACTCCAAATCCAGACCTCCATGGGTTGATACATTTGATTTCCATTGATAATTTTTGTGGGATTTTGTTGTCAGCACATTCAACTATGTAAAGAAAAAAGTATTTAATAAGAATATTTCATTCATTCAGATCTAGGATGTGTTATTTTAGTGTTCCCTTTATTTTTTTGAGCAGTGTATATCATACGAAATGGGTGATGGACAACAAATGAATACCATATGAAATGTTACATATAATAATACTAAATGGAGTGTCTCAGATTTACGTACAGAATAATACAAAATGCTCTGACCAGGGTGGGCTGAACCGTATATTGCAGTCCAATAGGGCGGCGCACAATTGGCCCAGTGTCGTCTGGGTTTGGCCGGGGTAGGCCGTCATTGTAAATAAGAATTTGTTCTTAACAGACTTGCCTAGTTAAAGGTTACATTTAAAATAAATGTAAAATAGACCGACAAGATTAATGAGATGAAAGGCGAGTTCCTAATGAGTTCAGTAAGTCAAACTAGAGCTCTGAGACGTTCACAGTGATGGGACAGACGTTTTAATCAAGAGACCTTTAGGCACATTTTCTCAAAACAGTAAACATACAGATGTATATTTTACAGTTATAAAGAAAGTGAAAAATTATAGTTAGATTTTAATATATTTAGAAATAAAGTCATTTCAAGCCTTACACAGTTTTGTTGAATAGGAAATACATCAAAATATTTCATATGAGCTTGTCCTCAAAAGTGATAAACCTCAGCAATTTGTAACTATTTTTTTCCAGAAAGGTGAGATTTGAACCTTTCTTGGAGAATGCAGCATTATTAATTGTTTATGGCCCTCTCATGATAAATAATGACAGTCGTGGCCAAAAGTTTTGAGAATGACACAAATATTTAATTTCCAAAGTTTGCTGCTTCAGTGTCTTTAGATATGTTTTGTCAGATGTTACTATGGAATACTGAAGTATAATGACAAGAATTTCATAAGTGTCACAGGCTTTTATTGACAAATACATGAAGTTGATGCAAAGAGTCAATATTTGCAGTGTTGAGCCTTCTTTTTCAAGACCGCCCTGGCATGCTATCAATTAACTTCTGGGCCACATCCTGAATGATGGTAGCCCATTCTTGCATAATCAATGTTTGGAGTTAGTCAGAATTTGTGGGTTTTTGTTTGTCCACCCGCCTCTTGAGGATTGACCACAAGTTCTCAATGGGATTACGGTCTGGGGAGTTTCCTGGCCATGGACCCAAAACATCAATGTTTTGTTCCCCGAGCAACTTAGTTATCACTTTTGTCTTATGGCAAGGTGCTCCATCATGCTGGAAAAAGCATTGTTCATCACCAAACTGTTCCTGGATGGTTGGGAGAAGTTGCGCTCGGAGGATGTGTTGGTACCATTCTTTATTCATGGCTGTGTGAGCCCACTCCCTTGACTGAGAAGCAACCCCACACATGAATGGTATCAGGATGCTTTACTGTTGGCTTGACACAGGACTGATGGTAGCGCCCAGCGTGTCTTCTCCGGACAAGCTTTTTTCCGGATGCCCCAAAACAATCGGAATGTGGATACCTCAGAGAAAATGACTTTACCCCAGTCCTCAGCAGTCCAATCCCTGTACCTTTTGCAGAATATCAGTCTGTCCCTGATGTTTTTCCTGGAGAGAAGTGGCTTCTTTGCTGCCCTTTTTGACACCAGGACATCCTCCAAAATTCTTCGCCTCACTGTGCGTGCAGATGCACTCACACCTGCCTGCTGCCATTCCTGAGCATGCTCTGTACTGGTGGTGCCCCGATCTTGCAGCTGAATCAACTTTAGGAGACGGTCCTGGCGCTTGCTGGACTTTCTTGGGCGCCCTGAAGCCTTCTTCACAACAATTGAACCGCTCTCCTTGAAGTTCTTGATAATCCGATAAAATGGTTGATTTAGGTGCAATCTTACTGGCAGCAATATCTTTGCCTGTGAAGCCCTTTTTGTGCAAAGCAATGATGACGGCACGTGTTTCCTTGCAGGTAACCATTGTTGACAGAGGAAGAACAATAATTCCAAGCACCACCCTCCTCTTGAAGCTTCCAGTCTATTATTCGAACTCAATCAGCATGACAGAGTGATCTTCAGCCTTGTCCTCGTCAACACTCACACCTGTGTTAACCAGAGAATCACTGACATGATGTCAGATGGTCCTTTTGTGGCATGGCTGAAATGCAGTGGGAATGTTTTTTGGTGGGGGATTCAGTTCATTTGTATGGCAAAGAGGGACTTTGCAATTAATTGCAATACATCTGATCACTCTTCATAACATTCTGGAGTATATGCAAATTGCCATCATACAAACTGAGGCAGCAGACTATCAAAATTCTCAAAACTTTTGGCCACGGGTGTACTTTTGGGAGTTACATTTGATTATTTAGTAAACCAGTTAAATGTATCACGCACGGAGTCCCACAGAGCAATACCGCCATGGATTGAATAACACCAAGTTATAACAATGTTAGTTCATTGTACAACATTCATAATGTAACTGTTCGCCTGAGGGAAACGATATCCACTGGAGAAGGTCAACGTGGTATTTAACACACAGAGTCTTCAGCGCATTAACCAAAACGGGAGAAAAACACAGTGGCATACAAACGAGAACAACCACACCGCTTCACCGTTTAGACATTGACCTGACAGACGCACGCGGGCACATTCCAAGGCTGACGTCCCCATGCAAAGACAACAATGACAGACTCTGTAGGGAAGAGGGGGAAACCCCAGTCACACTGAAACGTTGTGTGGGGGACAAGGATTAGGAATCACATTGAAAGGAAGGAGGGTCTAGATAGGCATGCAGCGGCAAAGACCCCACAAATTAACAAAAATGCATCGTCTTTCCTTTCACAACGAAACCCAACATTGTGTCAGAGGCTCCAGGCAAGAACGCATACTGTAAACACAGCATTTACAGAGTTAATGGGCTGTTTCCTCTCTGTCCATGTGTCTACAGAACAGCAAGGTCAACGTGGTAGTTAACAGTCTTCAGCACATTTTTCTGTGACAGTCTTCACATGACATATCGCTCCTCAGACTGCAGTTTGGAGGTTCTGGTCTGAAGGTTCCATGTCTGACCCAATCTCCAGACCGCAAGGTTCAGACTGCCCACCCCTACCCCCTCATCTAAGAACCCTGCTCATCTCTCACAATGTTCCACAATGTTCAGAATGGGAGGGGGATGAGGTCACAGTCTATGCCTCCAGAGGCCCAGGTCAAAGTTCAAATGCTGGGAAGCAGGAAGACTCTGGCTGGGCCAGTTCTGACAGGTAGTGGGATAGCCCCGGCCATACCTGGATGGAGCAACAAAAAAATCAGGTTGACAATACAAGCAAAAACAACAACAGTATAACCACATATCAGGGGAGAACGACTGCCCCCTTTCATTGAAGCCACGGAAGTTCAAGGCTGACCGTGGCACTGCAGGCATTGTTTGCAGAAAACAGGATCCCTCATTATAGATTGCAATATTCGTGTACATTTTTTAAAATCGGAGACAATCATGGAACGGATAGTTGCTTCTAACACACCAGATGTATTATGATCCTTGAACTGATTCTTTAAAAAATCGTACACAGAAGTTGTTAAGGGTAATTTAGTCGCTAATGGCAGCCTGCAGTACCCTGGTCAGCCTTCTAATTAAGTTACTCAATGAGAGGGGTGCAGCATTGAGCTACCCTACGTCATTTCCTGGACTAACTTTAACTGCGCATGTTACATCTCCATGAGACGCCAATTTATCAGACTTAATTTGGCTTCAATACGGTATTGCGCTATTCACATAGGAATGAATGGTGTCACGTGATCGATGGATATGTCCATCCATATACAGTCATAGCCCACATGTACAGGTAACTGCCAAAATAAAGGAAACACCAACATATAGTGTCTTAATAGGTTGTTGGCCCACCACTAGTCAGAACAGCTTCAATGCACCTTGTCATAGATTCTAAGTGTCTGGATCTCTACAGGAGGGATGTGACACCATTTCTTACGGGAACAAATTCCATCATTTGGTGTTTTGTTGATGGTGGTGGAAAACGCTGTCTCAGCTGCTCCAGAATCTCCCATAAGTGTTCAGTTGGGTTGAGATCTGGTGACTGAGACAGCCATGGCATATGGTTTACATGCTCATCAAACCATACAGTGACCACTCATGTCCTGTGGATGAGGGCATTGTCATCCTATGGGGGCATAGCCAGGGTAGTCAAAATAATGGCCTGCCCAGCATTTTTATACATGACCCTAAGCATGATAATTAAGATATCAACTCAGGAACCACACCTGTGTGGAAGCACCTGCTTTCAATATACGTTGTATTCCTCATTTACTCAAGTGTTTCCATTATTTTGGCAGTTACCTGTACATGAACGCTTGTCATGCAAATCACTCAACCACTCTACTTTATACAATGGCTGAAGACATGGTTTTGATCACGCACATTTTACACAGATACATAAGTCTCAATCTCAGAAATAGTTCACAGAGCTAAACATTCCCCCACAACACTGTGGGAAGACCTGTGATGTGAAATATTCCAGCATGTATTAGGTAACTTCAAAATGTGAACATTAAAAATTCTAGGTTGTACAGTCAACATTATTTATAACATATGGACATAAGTTTAACTGCTACAATATTCTTTACCAGACTGTTTATCAGTGATAGATGAATTGAGGCAGGGATGGGAAAAGGGAGCCGTTGTGTGTGTGTGTGTGTGTGTGTGTGTGTGTGTGTGAGGGATTGAGTAAGGGGGCTAAGGCCAAATAATCACATCCCACAAATCTACTCGGACGTGGGCAACAGCTGGTTACCATGGAGATGTGGAGGTAAAGCGCCAGGAGTGTTGTTTCATGTGTTTCAGCAAGTGATGGGGATGGGGGGACAAAGCTGGCATAGGGAACCCTCACAAGAGCCAAACAGAAGGTATTGCCACTAGCAAACAGAACGTATCACCACTACCAAACAGAAGGTGACATCCTTTCCAAACAGAAGGTGACAGACATCCTTGCCAAACAGAAGGTAGCATAACTGTCAAACAGAAGGTGGCATCACTGCCAAACAGAAGGTGGCATCACTGCCAAACAGAAGGTAGCATCCCTGCCAAACAGAAGGTAGCATCCCTGCCAAACAGAAGGTACAGTGCCTTGCGAAAGTATTCGGCCCCCTTGAACTTTGCGACCTTTTGCCACATTTCAGGCTTCAAACATAAAGATATAAAACTGTATTTTTTTGTGAAGAATCAACAACAAGTGGGACACAATCATGAAGTGGAACAACATTTATTGGATATTTCAAACTTTTTTAACAAATCAAAAACTGAAAAATTGGGCGTGCAAAATTATTCAGCCCCTTTACTTTCAGTGCAGCAAACTCTCTCCAGAAGTTCAGTGAGGATCTCTGAATGATCCAATGTTGACCTAAATGACTAATGATGATAAATACAATCCACCTGTGTGTAATCAAGTCTCCGTATAAATGCACCTGCACTGTGATAGTCTCAGAGGTCCCTTAAAAGCGCAGAGAGCATCATGAAGAACAAGGAACACACCAGGCAGGTCCGAGATACTGTTGTAAAGAAGTTTAAAGCCGGATTTGGATACAAAAAGATTTCCCAAGCTTTAAACATCCCAAGGAGCACTGTGCAAGCGATAATATTGAAATGGAAGGAGTATCAGACCACTGCAAATCTACCAAGACCTGGCCGTCCCTCTAAACTTTCAGCTCATACAAGGAGAAGACTGATCAGAGATGCAGCCAAGAGGCCCATGATCACTCTGGATGAACAGAGATCTACAGCTGAGGTGGGAGACTCTGTCCATAGGACAACAATCAGTGGTATATTGCACAAATCTGGCCTTTATGGAAGAGTGGCAAGAAGAAAGCCATTTCTTAAAGATATCCATAACAAGTGTTGTTTAAAGTTTGCCACAAGCCACCTGGGAGACACACCAAACATGTGGAAGAAGGTGCTCTGGTCAGATGAAACCAAAATTGAACTTTTTGCCAACAATGCAAAACGTTATGTTTGGCGTAAAAACAACACAGCTGAACACACCATCCCCACTGTCAAACATGGTGGTGGCAGCATCATGGTTTGGGCCTGTTTTTCTTCAGCAGGGACAGGGAAGATGGTTAAAATTGATGGGAAGATGGATGGAGCCAAATACTGGACCATTCTGGAAGAAATCCTGATGGAGTCTGCAAAAGACCTGAGACTGGGACGGAGATGTGTCTTCCAACAAGACAATGATCCAAAACATAAAGCAAAATCTACAATGGAATGGTTCAAAAATAAACATATCCAGGTGTTAGAATGGCCAAGTCAAAGTCCAGACCTGAATCCAATCGAGAATCTGTGGAAATAACTGAAAACTGCTGTTCACAAATGCTCTCCATCCAACCTCACTGAGCTCGAGCTGTTTTGCAAGGAGGAATGGGAAAAAATGTCAGTCTCTCGATGTGCAAAACTGATAGAGACATACCCCAAGCGACTTACAGCTGTAATCGCAGCAAAAGGTGGCGCTACAAAGTATTAACTTAAGGGGGCTGAATAATTTTGCACGCCCAATTTTTCAGTTTTTGATTTGTTAAAAAAGTTTGAAATATCCAATAAATGTCGTTCCACTTCATGATTGTGTCCCACTTGTTGTTGATTCTTCACAAAAAAATACAGTTTTATATCTTTATGTTTGAAGCCTGAAATGTGGCAAAAGGTCGCAAAGTTCAAGTGGGCCGAATACTTTCGCAAGGCACTGTAGCATCCCTGCCAAACAGAAGGTAGCATCACTGCCAAACAGAAGATAGCATCACTGCCAAACAGAAGGTATTATCCTTTCCAAACAGAAGGTAGCATCACTGCCAAACAGAAGATAGCATCACTGCCAAACAGAAGGTAGCATCACTGCCCAACAGAAGGTAGCATCACTGCCAAACAGTAGGTGACATCCTTGCCAAACAGTAGGTATCACCATTGCCAAACAGAAGGTAGAATCACTGCCAAACAGAAGGTATAATCACTGCCAAACAGAAGGTAGCATCATTGCCAAACAGAAGGTAGCATCATTGCCAAACAGTAGGTGACATCCTTGCCAAACAGTAGGTGACGTCCTTGCCAAACAGTAGGTGACATCCTTGCCAAACAGTAGGTGACATCCTTGCCAAACAGAAGGTAGCATCCCTGCCAAACAGAAGGTACAGTGCCTTGCGAAAGTATTCGGCCCCCTTGAACTTTGCGACCTTTTGCCACATTTCAGGCTTCAAACATAAAGATATAAAACTGTATTTTTTTGTGAAGAATCAACAACAAGTGGGACACAATCATGAAGTGGAACAACATTTATTGGATATTTCAAACTTTTTTAACAAATCAAAAACTGAAAAATTGGGCGTGCAAAATTATTCAGCCCCTTTACTTTCAGTGCAGCAAACTCTCTCCAGAAGTTCAGTGAGGATCTCTGAATGATCCAATGTTGACCTAAATGACTAATGATGATAAATACAATCCACCTGTGTGTAATCAAGTCTCCGTATAAATGCACCTGCACTGTGATAGTCTCAGAGGTCCCTTAAAAGCGCAGAGAGCATCATGAAGAACAAGGAACACACCAGGCAGGTCCGAGATACTGTTGTAAAGAAGTTTAAAGCCGGATTTGGATACAAAAAGATTTCCCAAGCTTTAAACATCCCAAGGAGCACTGTGCAAGCGATAATATTGAAATGGAAGGAGTATCAGACCACTGCAAATCTACCAAGACCTGGCCGTCCCTCTAAACTTTCAGCTCATACAAGGAGAAGACTGATCAGAGATGCAGCCAAGAGGCCCATGATCACTCTGGATGAACTGCAGAGATCTACAGCTGAGGTGGGAGACGCTGTCCATAGGACAACAATCAGTGGTATATTGCACAAATCTGGCCTTTATGGAAGAGTGGCAAGAAGAAAGCCATTTCTTAAAGATATCCATAACAAGTGTTGTTTAAAGTTTGCCACAAGCCACCTGGGAGACACACCAAACATGTGGAAGAAGGTGCTCTGGTCAGATGAAACCAAAATTGAACTTTTTGCCAACAATGCAAAACGTTATGTTTGGCGTAAAAACAACACAGCTGAACACACCATCCCCACTGTCAAACATGGTGGTGGCAGCATCATGGTTTGGGCCTGTTTTTCTTCAGCAGGGACAGGGAAGATGGTTAAAATTGATGGGAAGATGGATGGAGCCAAATACTGGACCATTCTGGAAGAAATCCTGATGGAGTCTGCAAAAGACCTGAGACTGGGACGGAGATGTGTCTTCCAACAAGACAATGATCCAAAACATAAAGCAAAATCTACAATGGAATGGTTCAAAAATAAACATATCCAGGTGTTAGAATGGCCAAGTCAAAGTCCAGACCTGAATCCAATCGAGAATCTGTGGAAATAACTGAAAACTGCTGTTCACAAATGCTCTCCATCCAACCTCACTGAGCTCGAGCTGTTTTGCAAGGAGGAATGGGAAAAAATGTCAGTCTCTCGATGTGCAAAACTGATAGAGACATACCCCAAGCGACTTACAGCTGTAATCGCAGCAAAAGGTGGCGCTACAAAGTATTAACTTAAGGGGGCTGAATAATTTTGCACGCCCAATTTTTCAGTTTTTGATTTGTTAAAAAAGTTTGAAATATCCAATAAATGTCGTTCCACTTCATGATTGTGTCCCACTTGTTGTTGATTCTTCACAAAAAAATACAGTTTTATATCTTTATGTTTGAAGCCTGAAATGTGGCAAAAGGTCGCAAAGTTCAAGTGGGCCGAATACTTTCGCAAGGCACTGTAGCATCCCTGCCAAACAGAAGGTAGCATCACTGCCAAACAGAAGATAGCATCACTGCCAAACAGAAGGTATTATCCTTTCCAAACAGAAGGTAGCATCACTGCCAAACAGAAGATAGCATCACTGCCAAACAGAAGGTAGCATCACTGCCCAACAGAAGGTAGCATCACTGCCAAACAGTAGGTGACATCCTTGCCAAACAGTAGGTATCACCATTGCCAAACAGAAGGTAGAATCACTGCCAAACAGAAGGTATAATCACTGCCAAACAGAAGGTAGCATCATTGCCAAACAGAAGGTAGCATCATTGCCAAACAGTAGGTGACATCCTTGCCAAACAGTAGGTGACGTCCTTGCCAAACAGTAGGTGACATCCTTGCCAAACAGTAGGTGACATCCTTGCCAAACAGAAGGTACAATCACTGCCAAACAGAAGGTAACATCCTTGCCAAACAGTAGGTATCACTACTGCCAAACAGAAGGTAGCATCGTTGCCAAACAGAAGGTAGAATCACTGCCAAACAGAAGGTCGCATCCTTTCCAAACAGAAGGTGACATCCTTTCCAAACAGAAGGTGACATCCTTTCCAAACAGAAGGTAGCATCCTTGCCAAACAGAAGGTAGCATCACTGCCAAAAAGAAGGTAGCATCACTGCCCAACAGAAGGTAGCATCACTGCCAAACAGTAGGTGACATCCTTGCCAAACAGTAGGTATCACCATTGCCAAACAGAAGGTAACATCCTTGCCAAACAGAAGGTAGAATCACTGCCAAACAGAAGGTAGCATCATTGCCAAACAGTAGGTGACATCCTTGCCAAACAGTAGGTGACATCCTTGCCAAACAGTAGGTGACATCCTTGCCAAACAGTAGGTGACATCCTTGCCAAACAGTAGGTGACATCCTTGCCAAACAGTAGGTGACATCCTTGCCAAACAGAAGGTACAATCACTGCCAAACAGAAGGTATCACTACTGCCAAGCAGAAAGTATCAGCACTACCAAACAGGAGGTAACATCCTTGACAAACAGAAGTTAACATCCTTGACAAACAGAAGGTAACATCCTTTCCAAACAGAAGGTATTGTCCTTTCCAAACAGAAGGTAGCATCATTGCCAAACAGAAGGTAACATCCTTGCCAAACAGTAGGTGACATCCTTGCCAAACAGAAGGTAACATCCTTGCCAAACAGTAGGTGACATCCTTGCCAGACAGTAAGTGACATCCTTGCCAAACAGTAGGTGACATCCTTGCCAAACATATAGTTTCACCATTGCCAAACAGAAGGTAACATCCTTGCCAAACAGTAGGTTTCACCACTGCCAAACAGTAGGTAACATCCTTGACAAACAGTAGGTAACATCCTTGACAAACAGTAGGTAACATCCTTGACAAACAGAAGGTAACATCCTTTCCAAACAGAAGGTCGCATCCTTTCCAAACAGAAGGTAACATCCTTTCCAAACAGAAGGTGACATCCTTTCCAAACAGAAGGTGACATCCTTGCCAAACAGAAGGTGACATCATGCCAAACAGAAGGTGACACCTTGCCAAACAGTAGGTAGCATCCTTGCCAAACAGTAGGTATCACCACTGCCAAACAGTAGGTAACATCCTTGCCAAACAGTAGGTGACACCCTTGCCAAACAGAAGGTTTCACCATTGCCAAACAGAAGGTATCACCACTGCCAAACAAAAGGTAGCATCCCTGCCAAACAGAAGGTATCACTACTGCCAAACAGAAGGTATCAGCACTACCAAACAGAAGGTAACATCATTGACAAACAGAAGGTAACATCCTTGCCAAACAATGTTACACATTGGTAGAGAATGAGGCGAGTTTCTCACCAGACAATGTAAAGAGCTTTGAGCATCTAGCAGATATGCATTAGTTTTAGATCATTCCAATTCTTGATTTCAACACGTTAAAGTACGTTAGGAGTTCTCCACAATAAGAAAATCAGGTGTCTCAGCAGACATTCTCTTTTACCAGAGAGACAGTCTCCTCTCCTCTCCTCCCTCTTTTACCAGAGAGACAGTCTCCTCTCCTCTCCTCCCTCTTTTACCAGAGAGACAGTCTCCTCTCCTCCCTCTTTTTCCAGAGAGACAGGCTCCTCTTTTACCAGAGACAGTCTCCTCTCCTCTGCCTCCCTCTTTGACCAGAGAGACAATCTCCCCTCCACTCTCTTTTACCAGAGAGACAGTCTCCTCTAATCCCTCTTTTACCAGAGAGACAGTCTCCTCTCCTCTCCTCCCTCTTTTACCAGAGAGACAGGCTCCTCTTTTACTAGAGACAGTCTCCTCTCCTCTGCCTCCCTCTTTGACCAGAGAGACAATCTCCCCTCCACTCTCTTTTACCAGAGAGACAGTCTCCTCTCATCCCTCTTTTACCAGAGAGACAGTCTCCTCTCCTCTGCCTCCCTCTTTGACCAGAGAGACAATCTCCCCTCCACTCTCTTTTACCAGAGAGACAGTCTCCTCATCTACCTCCCTCTTTTACTACACTGAAAGAGGGATGAGTAGGTCATTCACTCTATTTATTAATGCGCTTCTACTGCCCTCTGATACGTTCTCTCCCTCCCACATTGCACCTCCCGTCTTCTCTCCCTCACAAAGAGAACCTGTCGTTAGCATAGCTGAACAAGCTCACCACTCCCGCTTATTTTGTTGTTAACGCTGCTTTGATTGGCCATTGAACGAGACTGTCATTTCTGAGGGACGGAATTGTGTGGAGCGTCGGCGGGGTCCTTTTCATAATTGGACCTTGTCCAAGAGCGGCCAAACATGTTTAAAGCAAATTCGCTGTGAGTTTTTCCCCCAGAAATGACAGAGAGATTATTACATTGATTACACGGCGAGGAGGAGAAAATACGAAAAATGTCACGTAATTCAAGGATGTTTTTCAGTGCTGGAATAAACAGAGAGTTTTGTCTGTCTGGGTGGTTGCAGCAATGGGTTCTGTAGTCTAGACACCACCCAGCAAACTGGGAAAAATGAGGTCCAAAACACACAGGGATACTGTAGTGTACCGTAGTCTACTGTACTGTAGTCTAGACACCACCCAGCAAACTGGGAAAAATGAGGCCCAAAACACACAGGGATACAGTACAGTAGTGAAGTTTACTGTACTTTAGGTTACTGTAGTGTAATGCCGTGTAGTTTACTGTAGTGTACTGTAGTTTACTGTACTATAGTGTAGTCTACTGTAGTTTACTGTACTGTAGTGTATTGTAGTCTACTGTAGTTTACTGTACTGTAGTGTAGTTTAGTCTACTGTAGTTTAGTCTACTGTAGTTTACTGTAGTGTACTGTAATGTAGTTTACTGCAGTGTACTGTAGTTTAGTCTACTGTAGCATAGTTTACTGTAGTGTAGCATACTGTAGTTTACTGTAGTTTACTGTAATGTAGTTTACTGCAGTGTACTGTAGTTTACTGTACTATACTGTAGTGTAGTCTACTGTAGCGTACTGTTTACTGTACTGTAGTTTACTGTAGTGTACTGTAGTTTACTGTACTATACTGTAGTGTAGTCTACTGTAGCGTACTGTTTACTGTACTGTAGTTTACTGTAGTGTAGTATACTATAGTTTACTGTAGTGTAGTTTACTGTAATGTAGTTTACTGCAGTGTACTGTAGTTTACTGTACTATACTGTAGTGTAGTCTACTGTAGCGTACTGTTTTCTGTACTGTAGTTTACTGTAGTGTACTGTAGTTTACTGTACTATACTGTAGTGTAGTCTACTGTAGCGTACTGTTGTTTACTGTACTCTAGTTTACTGTAGTGTAGTATACTGTAGTTTACTGTAGTGTAGTTTACTGTAATGTAGTTTACTTCACTGCAGTATACTGTAGTTTACTGTACTGTAGTTTACTGTGGTTTACTATACCGTAGTGTAGTTTACAGTAGTTTACAGTAGTGTAGTTTACATTAGTTTACTGTTGTGTAGTTCACTGTGGCGTAGTTTACTGTACTGTAGTGTAGTCTACTGTAGTTTACTGTACTGTAATGTAGTCTACTGTAGTTTAGTGTGGTGTATTGTCGTGTACCCTACTGTATTTTACCCTACTGTAGTAGTGTAGTGTACTGTAGTGTACCGTAATCTACTGTACTGTAGTGTTGTGTACTGTTTATAGTGTACTGTACTGTAGTGTAGCGTAGTGTAGTGTACTGTAGTGTAGTCTACTGTAGTGTAGTCTACTGTAGTGTACTGTAGTGTACTGTAGTGTAGTCTACTGTAGTGTAGTCTACTGTAGTGTAGTGTAGTGTAGTGTAGCATACTGTATGTAGTGTAGCGTAGTGTACTATACTGTAGTGTAGTGTAGTTTGTGTGTAGTGTAGTCTACTGTAGTGTAGGATACTGTACTGTAGTGTACTGTATTGTAGCGTACTGTATTGTACTGCAGTGTACTGTAGTCTACTGTAGTGTAGCGTACTGTATTGTACTGCAGTGTAGTGTAGTGTACTGTAGTCTACTGTACTGTAGTATATTGTAGTTTGTGTGTTGTGTAGGCTGCTGTAGCGTAGTGTACTGTAGTGTAGTGTACTGTAGTCTACTGTAGTGTACTGTAGTGTAGTGTACTGTAGTCTACTGTAGTGTAGTGTACTGTAGTGTAGTCTACTGTAGTGTACTCTACTGTAGTCTACTGTAGTGTAGTGTACTGTAGCGTACTGTACTGTAGTGTAGTGTATGTTAGTGTAGTGTAGTGTTGTGTAGTGTACTGTGGTGTAGTTTGTGTGTTGTGTAGGCTGCTGTAGTGTAGTGTACTGTAGTGTACTGTAGTGTAATTTACTGTAGTGTAGTGTGTGTAGTCTACTGTAGTGTACTGTAGTGTAGTGTAGTTTGTGTGTTGTGTAGTCTACTGTAGTGTAGTGTAGTGTACTGTAGTGTACGTTAGTGTAGCGTACTGTAGTGTACTGTAGTCTACTGTACTGTACTGTAGTGTAGTGTAGTTTGTGTGTTGTGTAGTCTACTATAGTGTATTGTAGTGTACTGTAGCGTCCTGTAGTGTAGCGTACTGTAGTGTACTGTAGTGTACTGTACTGTAGTGTACTGTATTGTAGTGTTGTCTACTGTACTGTACTGCAGTGTACTGTAGTGTAGTGTACGTTAGTGTTGCGTACTGTAGTGTACTGTAGTCTACTGTACTGTACTGCAGTGTAGTGTACTGTAGTGTAGCGTAGCGTACTGTTGTGTAGTGTAGTGTACTGTAGTCTACTGTACTGTACTGTACTGCAGTGTAGTGTAGTGTACTGTAGTGTAGTGTAGTGTACTGTAGTGTACGTTAGTGTAGCGTACTGTAGTGTAGCGTACTGTAGTGTAGCGTAGCGTACTGTTGTGTAGCGTAGCGTACTGTAATGTAGTCTACTGTAGTGTAGTCTACTGTAATGTAGCGTACTGTAGTGTAGCGTACTGTAGTGTAGCGTAGCGTACCATAGTGTAGCGTACTGTAGTGTAGCGTACTGTAGTGTAGCGTAGTGTAGCGTACTGTAGTGTAGCGTAGCGTACTGTAGTGTAGTCTACTGTAGTGTAGCGTACTGTAGTGTAGCGTACTGTAGTGTAGCGTAGCGTACTGTAGTGTAGCGTAGCGTACTGTAGTGTAGTCTACTGTAGTGTAGTCTACTGTAGTGTAGTCTACTGTAGTGTAGTGTAGTCTACTGTAGCGTACTGTAGTGTAGCGTACTGTAGTGTTGTGTACTGTTTATAGTGTACTGTACTGTAGTGTAGTGTAGCTTAGCGTACTGTAGTGTAGTCTACTGTAGTGTAGTCTACTGTAGTGTAGTGTAGTCTACTGTAGCCTACTGTAGTGTAGCGTACTGTAGTGTACTGTAGTGTTGTCTACTGTAGTGTAGTTTGTGTGGGTGTATCTTTCCCCCATCATTCACACAGAGGAATCAGATCTGAAGGAGGACACTACTGCTGTAGCAACTAGGAGCTCATGAGCCCTGCATCTCACACACTGTCACTCTCCCACACACACACGCTGTCACTCTCACACACACACGCTGTCACTCTCACACACACACGCTGTCACTCTCACACACACACGCTGTCACTCTCACACACACACGCTGTCACTCTCACACACACACACTGTCACTCTCACACACACACACTGTCACTCTCACACACACACACTGTCACTCTCACACACACACGCTGTCACTCTCACACACACACGCTGTCACTCTCACACGCTGTCACTCTCACACGCTGTCACTCTCACACACACACGCTGTCACTCTCACACACACACACTGTCACTCTCACACACACACGCTGTCACTCTCACACACACACACTGTCACTCTCACACGCTGTCACTCTCACACACACACGCTGTCACTCTCACACACACACGCTGTCACTCTCACACACACACACTGTCACACACTGTCACTCTCGAACACACACACTGTCACTCTCACACACACACGCTGTCACTCTCACACACACACGCTGTCACTCTCACACACACACGCTGTCACTCTCACACACACACGCTGTCACTCTCACACACACACGCTGTCACTCTCACACGCTGTCACTCTCACACACACACACTGTCACTCTCACACACACACGCTGTCACTCTCACACACACACACTGTCACTCTCAAACACACACGCTGTCACTCTCACACACGCTGTCACTCTCACACGCTGTCACTCTCACACGCTGTCACTCTCACACACACACGCTGTCACTCTCACACACACACACTGTCACTCTCACACACACACGCTGTCACTCTCACACACACACACTGTCACTCTCACATGCTGTCACTCTCACACACACACGCTGTCACTCTCACACACACACGCTGTCACTCTCACACACACACACTGTCACACACTGTCACTCTCACACACACACGCTGCCACTCTCACACACACACACTGTCACACACTGTCACTCTCACACACACACGCTGTCACTCTCACACACACACGCTGTCACTCTCACACACACACACTGTCACACACTGTCACTCTCACACACACACGCTGTCACTCTCTCACACACACTGTCACTCTCACACACACACGCTGTCACGCTCACAAACACACGCTGTCACTCTCACACACACACACACTGTCACACACTGTCACTCTCACACACACACGATGTCACTCTCACACACACACACTGTCACACACTGTCACTCTCACACACACACACTGTCACACACTGTCACTCTCACACACACACGCTGTCACTCTCACACACACACACTGTCACACACTGTCACTCTCACACACACACACTGTCACACACTGTCACTCTCACACACACACACTGTCACACACTGTCACTCTCACACACGCTGTCACTCTCACACACACACGCTGTCACTCTCTCACACACACTGTCACTCTCACACACACACGCTGTCACTCTCACACACACACGCTGTCACTCTCACACACACACACACTGTCACACACTGTCACTCTCACACACACACGCTGTCACTCTCACACACACACACTGTCACACACTGTCACTCTCACACACACACACTGTCACACACTGTCACTCTCACACACACACGCTGTCACTCTCACACACACACACTGTCACTCTCACACACACACGCTGTCACTCTCACACACACACACTGTCACTCTCACACGCTGTCACTCTCACACACACACGCTGTCACTCTCACACACACACGCTGTCACTCTCACACACACACACTGTCACACACTGTCACTCTCACACACACACGCTGTCACTCTCACACGCTGTCACTCTCACACGCTGTCACTCTCACACACACACGCTGTCACTCTCACACACACACACACTGTCACTCTCACACACACACGCTGTCACTCTCACACACACACACTGTCACTCTCACACGCTGTCACTCTCACACACACACACTGTCACTCTCACACACACACGCTGTCACTCTAACACACACACGCTGTCACTCTCACACGCTGTCACTCACACGCTGTCACTCTCACACACACACGCTGTCACTCTCACACACACACACTGTCACTCTCACACACACACGCTGTCACTCTCACACACACACACTGTCACTCTCACACGCTGTCACTCTCACACACACACGCTGTCACTCTCACACACACACGCTGTCACTCTCACACACACACACTGTCACACACTGTCACTCTCGAACACACACACTGTCACTCTCACACACACACGCTGTCACTCTCACACACACACGCTGTCACTCTCACACACACACGCTGTCACTCTCACACACACACGCTGTCACTCTCACACACACACGCTGTCACTCTCACACACACACGCTGTCACTCTCACACGCTGTCACTCTCACACACACACACTGTCACTCTCACACACACACGCTGTCACTCTCACACACACACACTGTCACTCTCAAACACACACGCTGTCACTCTCACACACGCTGTCACTCTCACACGCTGTCACTCTCACACGCTGTCACTCTCACACACACACGCTGTCACTCTCACACACACACACTGTCACTCTCACACACACACGCTGTCACTCTCACACACACACACTGTCACTCTCACATGCTGTCACTCTCACACACACACGCTGTCACTCTCACACACACACGCTGTCACTCTCACACACACACACTGTCACACACTGTCACTCTCACACACACACGCTGCCACTCTCACACACACACACTGTCACTCTCACACACACACGCTGTCACTCTCACACACACACGCTGTCACTCTCACACACACACACTGTCACACACTGTCACTCTCACACACACACGCTGTCACTCTCTCACACACACTGTCACTCTCACACACACACGCTGTCACTCTCACAAACACACGCTGTCACTCTCACACACACACACACTGTCACACACTGTCACTCTCACACACACACGATGTCACTCTCACACACACACACTGTCACACACTGTCACTCTCACACACACACACTGTCACACACTGTCACTCTCACACACACACGCTGTCACTCTCACACACACACACTGTCACACACTGTCACTCTCACACACACACACTGTCACACACTGTCACTCTCACACACACACACTGTCACACACTGTCACTCTCACACACGCTGTCACTCTCACACACACACGCTGTCACTCTCTCACACACACTGTCACTCTCACACACACACGCTGTCACTCTCACACACACACGCTGTCACTCTCACACACACACACTGTCACACACTGTCACTCTCACACACACACGCTGTCACTCTCACACACACACACTGTCACACACTGTCACTCTCACACACACACACTGTCACACACTGTCACTCTCACACACACACGCTGTCACTCTCACACGCTGTCACTCTCACACGCTGTCACTCTCACACACACACGCTGTCACTCTCACACACACACACTGTCACTCTCACACACACACGCTGTCACTCTCACACACACACACTGTCACTCTCACACGCTGTCACTCTCACACACACACGCTGTCACTCTCACACACACACGCTGTCACTCTCACACACACACACTGTCACACACTGTCACTCTCACACACACACGCTGTCACTCTCACACACACACACTGTCACACACTGTCACTCTCACACACACACGCTGTCACTCTCACACACACACGCTGTCACTCTCACACACACACACTGTCACACACTGTCACTCTCACACACACACGCTGTCACTCTCTCACACACACTGTCACTCTCACACACACACGCTGTCACTCTCACACACACACGCTGTCACTCTCACACACACACACTGTCACACACTGTCACTCTCACACACACACGCTGTCACTCTCACACACACACACTGTCACACACTGTCACTCTCACACACACACACTGTCACACACTGTCACTCTCACACACACACACTGTCACACACTGTCACTCTCACACACACACGCTGTCACTCTCACACACGCACACTGTCACACACTGTCACTCTCACACACACACACTGTCACACACTGTCACTCTCACACACACACACTGTCACACACTGTCACTCTCACACACACACGCTGTCACTCTCACACACACACGCTGTCACTCTCACACACACACACTGTCACTGTCACACACACACGCTGTCACTCTCACACACACACGCTGTCACTCTCACACACTGTCACTCTCCCACACTGTCACACACACACACACACACACACACACACACACACACACACTGTCACTCTCACACACACTGTCACTCACACACACACACACTGTCACTCACACACACACACACTGTCACTCTCACACACACACACACTGTCACACACTGTCACACACACTGTCACTCACACACACACTGTCACTCACACACACACACACACTGTCACTCACACACACACACCCTGTCACTCTCTCTCTCACACACACTGTCACTCTCTCTCTCACACACACTGTCACTCTCTCTCTCACACACACTGTCACTCTCTCTCTCACACACACTGTCACTCTCTCTCTCACACACTGTCACTCTCTCACACAGTCACTCTCCCTCTCACACTGTCACTCTCTCTCTCACACTGTCACTCTCTCTCACACTGTCATTCTCTCTCTCACACACACTGTCACTCTCTCTCTCACACACACTGTCACTCTCTCTCTCACACACACTGTCACTCTCTCTCTCACACACTGTCACTCTCTCACACAGTCACTCTCCCTCTCACACTGTCACTCTCTCTCTCACACTGTCACTCTCTCTCACACTGTCATTCTCTCTCTCACACACACTGTCACTCTCTCTCTCACACACACTGTCACTCTCTCTCTCACACACACTGTCACTCTCTCTCTCTCACACACACTGTCACTCTCTCTCTCACACACACACTGTCACTCTCTCTCTCTCACACACACTGCCACTCTCTCTCTCACACACACTGTCACACTCTCTCTCACACACACTGTCACTCTCTCACACACTGTCACTCTCTCTCACACTGTCACTCTCTCTCACACACACTGTCACTCTCTCTCACACACACTGTCACTCTCTCTCTCACACACACTGTCACTCTCTCTCTCACACACACTGTCACTCTCTCTCTCACACACACTGTCACTCTCTCTCTCTCACACTCTGTCACTCTCTCTCTCACGCACACTGTCACTCTCTCTCTCACACACACTGTCACTCTCTCTCTCACACACACTGTCACTCTCTCTCTCACACACACTGTCACTCTCTCTCTCTCACACACACTGTCACTCTCTCTCACACACACTGTCACTCTCTCTCTCACACACACTGTCACTCTCTCACACACACACACACTGTCACTCTCTCTCTCACACACACACTGTCACTCTCTCTCTCTCACACACACTGTCACTCTCTCTCTCTCACACACTCTGTCACTCTCTCTCTCACACACACTGTCACTCTCTCTCTCTCACACACACTGTCACTCTCTCTCTCTCACACACACTGTCACTCTCTCTCTCTCACACACACTGTCACTCTCTCTCTCACACACACAGTCACTCTCTCTCTCACACACACTGTCACTCTCTCTCTCACACACACACTGTCACTCTCTCTCTCACACACACTGTCACTCTCTCTCTCACACACACTGTCACTCTCTCTCTCACACACACTGTCACTCTCTCTCTCACACACACTGTCACTCTCTCTCACACACACTGTCACTCTCTCACACACACACTGTCACTCTCTCTCACACACACTGTCACTCTCTCTCACACACACACTGTCACTCTCTCTCACACACACTGTCACTCTCTCTCACACACACTGTCACTCTCTCTCTCACACACACTGTCACTCTCTCACACACACACACTGTCACTCTCTCTCACACACACTCTCTCGCTCGCTCGCTCTCTCACACACACTCTCTCTCGCTCTCTCACACACACTCTCTCGCTCTCTCACACACACTCTCTCTCGCTCTCTCACACACACTCTCTCTCGCTCTCTCACACACACTCTCTCTCGCTCTCTCACACACACCTTTATTTCCATGACAATAACAAGGAAAGTGAGATTTATGCATCTATTGAAGACGGGGTAGAGGCTCAAAAGGAAAATATTAAATTATACACACTCAGTCGCACCACACACACACACACTCATTGTGCTACCTTGCATGCACGGTAGAGGTACTTCTTCTCCTGGGTGACCTGGTAGAGGCTGAGGAAGGAGTCGGCATTGCCCACCGTGCCGTGACAGATACCTGGAGGGACAGGGGACGGGGAGGGAGGGAGGGAAGGAAGGAAGGGGGAGGGGGGGGGGGGATGGAAGGAAGGGGGAGGGGGGCGGGGAGGGATAGAGGGAAGGGGGAGGGAGGGAAGGAAGGAAGGGGGAGGGAGGGGGAGGGAGGGGGGGCGGGCAGTGAGGGAAAGAAGGGGGAGGGAGGGAAGGGCGAGGATGGTAAGTTGGTGGTTGAAGATATCCCTCTAGTGGTGTGGGGGCTGTGCTTTGGCAAAGTGGGTGGGGTTATATCCTTCCTGTTTGGCCCTGTCCGGGGGTGTCATCGGATGGGGCCACAGTGTCTCCTGACCCCTCCTGTCTCAGCCTCCAGTATTTATGCTGCAGTAGTTTATGTGTCGGGGAGCTAGGGTCAGTTTGTTATATCTGCAGTACTTCTCCTGTCCTATCCGGTGTCCTGTGTGAATTTAAGTATGCTCTCTCTAATTATCTCTTTCTTTCTCTCTCTCGGAGGACCTGAGCCCTAGGACCATGCTTCAGGACTACCTGACATGATGACTCCTTGCTGTCCCCAGTCCACCTGGCCGTGCTGCTGCTCCAGTTTCTCCTGTTCTGCCTGTGATTATTATTATTTGACCATGCTGGTCATTTATGAACATTTGAACATCTTGGTCATGTTCTGTTATAATCTCCACCCGGCACAGCCAGAAGAGGACTGGCCACCCCACATAGCCTGGTTCCACTCTAGGTTTCTTCCTAGGTTTTGGCCTTTCTAGGGAGATTTTCCTAGCCAAGAGGGAGGGGAGGAAGAGGGAAGGAAGGAAGGAAGGCAGGGAGGGGAGGGAGGGGAGGGAGGTAGGGAGGGAGGGAGGGAGGGAGGGAGGGAGGGAGGGAGGGAGAGAGGATAAGAGGGAGATAACATGAGGCTCATGTTATCAATGTCAACTCCTAACTTCCCATGCACTTGTGGGAATCTGAGATGATTTTCTGTAAGAAACATGGTAGAGTACTATAATTTATAAGGCAGTTTCTAAACATACACCTATTCAGTACGCCCTTACATTACACGGTAAGTCCTTTTTACATCAGTTGTCACAGAAGCCCATTGGCTAGGAAAAACTTGACAGAAGGTGTAACAGGGTTATATTTGTGACTCCCTTGCCACTTTATTGATAAGCCAATGGGTTTTTGGTTTTAGTTATGTCTTGCCTTCACCTACTCAACATGGCATCTTATTGGCTGGTTTGCGTAGCTTGCTTACGAGGGGGGATGTTCCAGTTAGAATCGTCCCAGTGAACAAGCACCAAACCAGCGGTAAGTTGTTGGTTACAAAGCACTGTACGTCAAAAGTGATTTATATACTCCTAAGTGATGATTTAAAATGTACAATTTATATCAATTTGTTTGCAAATGTTATGAGAACACCACACATAAGATTTAGCGTTTTTTGGTACATATTTGTTGTGCATTTTGTTGTAGAGAATTCCAGCTAATACTAGCTAGCAGCTTACTGTGTCTGGTGGGGGAGGGTTCGTATATTTTGTACAGTGCGTGAGTGCAGAGTTGGGCGGTGAGCCGTGCATTGCATGACGTGCAATTTTGTGCTGTTTCTATCAGAATAAAGCTCCGTGACTGTTGCTACAAGTTGGAGTTCATGTCGATGATTGATTGTACACAACGCAAGAAGAGTTACTGTTACAAAAGGCAGGAACCTGAATAGTAGCAGTAGACTTTTTCAAAGAGACAAAATGACGCTGCACTCTGGTGTATGTGTTCCGTCCCTCCTTCCATCAGTCATCGCAAATGAAGAGAGTGGGTTCAGGGCTTCTGTGAGTCAGCTTGTAAGAGGCCATGCTGAGAACAGCAACAACCCACCTATTCCTCAACAAGACCTCTTGAAATTGACTGTGATATATATATATATATATATATATATATATATATACACACACTGTAGCATTTCAAAGCTAGTATGTACTGTAGTGCTTCATTAAATTCAGTCCGTTATCAAAATGTGACACCAGGGCCAGTATTCATAAAGCCTCTCAGAGTACGAGTGCTGGTCTAGGATCAGATCCCCCCCATGTCCATGTAATCTTATTCATTATGATCTAACAGGATAAACTGGTCCTAGATCAGCACTCCTACTTTGACTCTTTGTGAATAGGGGCCATGGTCCTGCAGTACGCTTAATATCCACTAGGTGACACTGTGGATTGTGGATTTATCCTGTGAGGCGCCACAGAGCCATTGAGATGCAGCAGGAGCTGTTAGGTTCATTACCTCTGGCTATAGATGTAATTCTCTTTCCTCTGGGTGATTCCATGCAATTATGTAACAGTGGTAGAGCTGGAGAGAGCCTGGTTCACTACCGTTCTCCTCCGTATGGATGAGTAGCTAAGTGATGTCAACTGGTGGGGTTAGAGGGATACTGATATAAGGAAAATTAATGAGCCCTAATATTGAGTGAGTGTACTCGTGAGGGTAACAGTGTACACGTGAGGGTAACAGAGTACTCGTGAGTGTAACAGAGTACTCGTGAGGGTAACAGAGTACTCGTGAGGGTAATAGTGTACTCGGGAGGTTAATAGCATACTCTTGGGGGTAATAGTGTACCCGTGGGGGTAATAGTGTACTCGTGGGGGTAATCGTGTATTCGTGGGGGTAATGTGAGATGTGGTGTGGGTTTCTGGGGAAGGGGGGGGAGCACACCTCTCTATCATTAAATGTGAAGGCTGTATATTATCAATTATCTAGGTTTAATTATTACGTGATTAAACTAATAAAGTAAACATGAATTAACTAGGAAGTCGGGGCACCATGGGAAAATGTATAGAGTTATAATTTCCCATAATTTTTTTACTGAACACAGAGAGAGCTGAATTAGAGGCAAATGTCAGAGAGAATATATGAACAGGCCAATCTTTTGATTTGGCTCTGTGGCGAAAGAGACCATGGCCTACTGAGGAGAAGTCTGCCGTTAGAGAATATTACGAGACAGACAGAAAGAGAACTACATAGCTACATAGAGAGAGAGAGCCACAGGCAGAGTGAGAGAGACAGAGAGAGCTACAGAGAGCAAGAGAGACAGAGCAATAGACAGAGCAAGAGAGAGAGAGCTACAGAGAGAGAGAGAGCTACAGAGAGAGAGAGCAGGAGAGAGAGCTACAGAGAGCTGCAGAGAGCGAGTGCGAGAGCTACTGTTAGAGAACATTACACCCAGACAGAGAGAGAGCTACTGTTAGAGAACTTTACACCCAGACAGAGAGAGAGAGAGCTACTGTTAGAGAACATTACACCCAGACAGAGAGAGAGAGAGAGCTACTGTTAGAGAACATTACACCCAGACAGAGAGAGAGAGAGAGCTACTGTTAGAGAACATTACACCCAGACAGAGAGAGAGCTACTGTTAGAGAACTTTACACCCAGACAGAGAGAGAGAGAGCTACTGTTAGAGAACATTACACCCAGACAGAGAGAGAGAGAGAGCTACTGTTAGAGAACATTACACCCAGACAGAGAGAGAGAGAGAGCTGCTGTTAGAGAACATTACACCCAGACAGAGAGAGAGAGAGCTACTGTTAGAGAACTTTACACCCAGACAGAGAGAGAGAGAGCTACTGTTAGAGAACATTACACCCAGACAGAGAGAGAGAGAGAGCTACTGTTAGAGAACTTTACACCCAGACAGAGAGAGAGAGCTACTGTTAGAGAACATTTACACCCAGACAGAGAGAGCGAGAGCTACTGTTAGAGAACATTACACCCAGACAGAGAGAGAGAGAGAGCTGCTGTTAGAGAACATTACACCCAGACAGAGAGAGAGAGAGAGCTACTGTTAGAGAACATTACACCCAGACAGAGAGAGAGCTACTGTTAGAGAACATTACACCCAGACAGAGAGAGAGAGAGCTACTGTTAGAGAACATTACACCCAGACAGAGAGAGCTACTGTTCGAGAACATTACACCCAGACAGAGAGAGAGAGAGAGCTGCTGTTAGAGAACATTACACCCAGACAGAGAGAGAGAGAGCTACTGTTAGAGAACATTACACCCAGACAGAGAGAGAGGAGGAGGGAGGATGAAGGGAAGATGGTGTGCATATGTTTGTCCTTGTAGAGGTGTAGCAGAGCATGTCCACCTGCATCACACTGACACTACCACACTCATACAGGCCTACACACACACACACACACACACACACACACACACACACACACACACACACACACACACAGGTAGTTTAGCTGGTGGCAGTCCTCCCTGGGCGGTTGTATGGGTCTGTAACATTAGCTGTAAATGCCTACGGTGTGTGTTAGGGGTGTGAATGTTTAAAACAATGTTGGGATCCTTAATGATAATAAAAAATCCTTGTGTTTTTTCCATCCCACATAATTGAAATCCCAGTGCAGTTATCACAGAACATCATGTTCCGTGTCATAGCGTAACAAGACGACAGGCTATAAAGGCCTGGGGAAAGCTGCGTCATTTAAATTAAACCAGAGAGGAAGAAGCCAACTTTAGGCTACTGTGGTGAATTTCAGAGTTGAATTGCAAGACAAGACATTGCGAGATGCATATTAACAAGACATAGGCCCCATGTGCACGGTTCTACCTGCCCCTCATCTCTCTCCTTCACACTGGCCTTTGGGCCAGTCTTGTGAGCATGGGGTACTCTTTGTTGCTGATTGACTGGGGGTGTTTTTGTCTAATAATATGAAATGACAGTAGGCTACCGGTAGCCTGTATTGATTACCCCTTGCTAGACGTAAAGGAATGTGACCCCTTGAAAGCGCTACGCCGTGTGTTTGTCTAGGTAGGCTACACTACGGCTGTTTAAATGCAGACACACATCCTTCTCTGGAGATACGAACATACATTTTACTACTCTGTAAAGGAATGAGGCTTCTGAAGCAGGACTGACGTCCATCACTAGGTCACCGGAACGGTCAATCAAATCATAATCTCGGGCGGCTGTACGCAGCCTGTCTGGCGGCAGACCAGTCTCTCCTAAAAAAACAGTACTTTCAGGTTTGTTAAACACCGTGACTTACCAAGACATTTAGTAGAAAGAAAACACATCTAGCTACCCTACCATAAAAACCACATCTAGCTACCCTACCATAAAAAAACACATCTAGCTACCCTACCGTAAAAACCACATCTAGCTACCCTACCATAAAAAACCACATCTAGCTACCCTACCATAAAAAAACACATCAAGCTACCCTAGCATAAAAAACACATCAAGCTACCCTAGCATAAAAAACACATCTAGCTACCCTAGCATAAAAAACACATCTAGCTACCCTACCATAAAAAAACACATCTAGCTACCCTAGCATAAAAAACACATCTAGCTACCCTAGCATAAAAAACACATCTAGCTACCCTAGCATAAAAAACACATCTAGCTACCCTAGCATAAAAAACACATCTAGCTACCCTAGCATAAAAAACACATCTAGCTACCCTAGCATAAAAAACACATCTAGCTACCCTAGCATAAAAAACACATCTAGCTACCCTAGCATAAAAACACATCTAGCTACCCTAGCATAAAAAACACATCTAGCTACCCTACCATAAAAAAACACATCTAGCTACCCTGGCATAAAAACACATCTAGCTACCCTAGCATAAAAAACACATCTAGCTACCCTAGCATAAAAAACACATCTAGCTACCCTAGCATAAAAACACATCTAGCTACCCTAGCATAAAAAACACATCTAGCTACCCTAGCATAAAAAACACATCTAGCTACCCTAGCATAAAAAACACATCTAGCTACCCTAGCATTAAAACACATCTAGCTACCCTAGTATTAAAACACATCCAGCTACCCTAGCATTAAAACACATCCAGCTACCCTAGTATTAAACCACATCCAGCTACCCTAGCATTAAAACACATCCAGCTACCCTAGTATTAAACCACATCCAGCTACCCTAGCATAAAACACATCTAGCTACCCTAGCATTAAAACCACATCAAGCTACCCTAGCATTAAAAACAATATCTAGCTACCCTAGCATTAAAACACATCTAGCTACCCTAGCATTAAACCACATCTAGCTACCCTAGCATTAAAACACATCCAGCTACCCTAGCATTAAAACCACATCCAGCTACCCTAGCATTAAAACACGTCTAGCTACCATAGCATTAAAACCACATCAAGCTACCCTAGCATTAAAACACATCCAGCTACCCTAGCATTAAAACATGTCTAGCTACCCTAGCATTAAAACACGTCTAGCTACCATAGCATTAAAACCACATCAAGCCACCATAGCATTAAAACCACATCAAGCTACCATAGCATTAAAACACGTCTAGCTACCATAGCATTAAAACACATCTAACTACCCTAGCATTAAAACACATCTAACAGCAACAAAAAAAACAACACAGCAGAACATCAATCGGCAACGTTTATTGTTGTCAGGGAAACAATAGAACATTCTATGCCAGAGCAAAATTCTACTGTCTGATAAAGGTCTCTTCAGACACGGCACCTTTTTTTTTAAATGGTCTGAAAAGTTAGCAACTGTAGCTATCTGCATGTTACTGTAGCTGTGTTGTGTCTGTAAAGGGTCAGCGCAGATATAACTTCATTACCCACCCGAGTCCCGTGTGGCTAGTTGGTAGAGTGTGGGGCTTGCACCTCCAGGGTTTGTGGGTTCGATTCCAATGGGGGGCCAGTACAAACAAGTCTCTCTGGATAAGAGTGTCTGCTAAACGAATGAAATGTAATAGGAACATTATTGTGAATTGACATGGAATTTTGTTTTTTTCTCCTTATCATTTTAAAAGGGAAACTTGTAGTTTAAACGTATTGTCCATTTATTACATCTCTAGTGTGTGTACCTGCCCCCTAGCCTCATTGTGCTTAGAGAAGTCCTGGCACCTTGTCAGCATGTTGCCCCTGGGACTGAGTTTGAAAGGGGGAAGAGGTGGGGTTCAGAAAACATGTGCTTCTACTGAGGATTGGAGAGGACAGGGTAGGTGAAAGCAACATGCCAGGTCTGGTGCGTTAATACAGTATAATAATAAGTTAATACAGTATATATATATATATATACACACACACACACACACACCAGTAGAGGAGCCTACCAACCAGCTTTGAACAAGGTCCACAGTGCACCCTCGAAACTGGTTGTGGGTGGCATCATTACACCCAATCATCGCCCTGTTCCCCAGAGACACATGATGAATGGGCAGCCAATCAGAGAGGATATATACACACACACGATACGAGGCACGATGTTACTGTCACAAGAGGAGCATTTACAAAGGAGAATAAAACTCAAGTGCTCTAACTGCTCTCCGCTGGGGCATAAAGGTCTAAGCTACTTCCTTTACACTCAGAGAACAAATGAATAGTTTGCATATCCAACACATGGTCTCTGGAAGCCTCCAACACTAAAGGGTGAAGACGGAGATTAGGACAAGATGGCTTCCATAGGTGGCTGGAGTCGTAATGGAATCTATGGTGGCTTGTAAGGCCGCCTTGCCTTACTTTTTGTCATTGATTCCGTGTGATTACATGGACGCTGTAATTATTGGTTGTGGGTGATTACATTGGAAATACTCAGTAACTAGGCTACGTTGGGTCATCATTTTAATTCTACAGCCCAAAATAATGATATTCTAGTCACAAAATAACTGCAGAGAAACTACGTTAAAAAGTTAGGCTAAGATAAAGTGTTGCCTTAGGCCTCTGTTTTTTTTATTTTTTTTATAAGCGTATCCCATGATCCACCTGGACTCCACATCCATCACAAAACCTTCTCCGCCCTGACTGATAGAACTAATGAGACAAGTCCGTAAAGCAAGCACCACGGGAAAACAAAACAACTCAAAACGACCCCCCCCCCCCCTTTATATCTATATTAAAATCTGAGGGCACACCACACACCTGCCATTAAATCCAAGAACAGTGATCATTAAAAAGCTAATTAAAGCATGTTTAATTCACCATGGCGATGGAGGTGTAGGAGGATGATGCCTCTAGGATCTCATTACGGAATGTTGTTTAGATGAGATAAAAATATATTTTATTTTATTTCCTGTGATAAATTATTCATCCCACTCAGACGAGGGCTAATCCATCTCCTGGGTGAATTAAGATTACACACCAAGATTAATAAATGGTATCTCACTGAAGCAAAACATGGATATAAACCAACCAGGAACCAGCCCTTTGACATGGATTATTTTATTCTGAATCTGGCCAAGATTCTTACTACACTGCTATTCTGTCTATATCCTCATGCTGTTACTGTGAATACCTGTAATGAGGTATCAGTCCCATTTCCACATTTCCATATTTAGTGATCGATAACTCACACTAAATATAATGTGATGTCTGGGAGAGAGTTAAATTAACCTGCACACACACACACACACACACACACACACACACACACACACACACACACACACACACACACACACACACACACACACACACACACACACACACACACACACACACACACACGGAAGAGAGTTAAGCTCCCATGCAGTAGATGCCTGCTAGGGAGTGGTATGATATACAGTGGGGAGAACAAGTATTTGATACACTGCCGATTTTGCAGGTTTTCCTACTTACAAAGCATGTAAAGGTCTGTAATTTTTTATCATAGGTACACTTCAACTGTGAGAGACGGAATCTAAAACAAAAATCCAGAAAATCCCATTGTATGATTTTTAAGTAATTGATTTGCATTTTATTGCATGACATAAGTATTTGATACATCAGAAAAGCAGCACTTAATATTTGGTACAGAAACCTTTGTTTGCAATTACAGAGAGCATACGTTTCCTGTAGTTCTTGACAAGGTTTGCACACACTGCAGCAGGGATTTTGGCCCAC
The DNA here is from genome assembly GCF_057628025.1 of Oncorhynchus mykiss. Taxonomy (NCBI): domain Eukaryota; kingdom Metazoa; phylum Chordata; class Actinopteri; order Salmoniformes; family Salmonidae; genus Oncorhynchus; species Oncorhynchus mykiss. Next base: position 7,667,923 of record NC_143032.1, read on the forward strand.
TCCTCCATACACACCTTCTCCAGATCCTTCAGGTTTCGGGGCTGTCTCTGGGCAATACGGACTTTCAGCTCCCTCCAAAGATTTTCTATTGGGATCAGGTCTGGAGACTGTCTAGGCCACTCCAGGACCTTGAGATGCTTCTTACGGAGCCACTCCTTAGTTGCCCTGGCTGTGTGTTTCGGGTCGTTGTCATGCTGGAAGACCCAGCCACGACCCATCTTCAATGCTCTTACTGAGGGAAGGAGGTTGTTGGCCAAGATCTCGCGATACATGGCCTCATCCATCCTCCCCTCAATACGGTGCAGTCGTCCTGTCCCCTTTGCAGAAAAGCATCTCCAAAGAATGATGTTTCCACCTCCATGCTTCTGCCGTGTAGTTCTGGGCTGATCTCTCACCTTCCTCATGATCGATGATGCCCCACGAGGTGAGATCTTGCATGGATACCCAGACCGAGGGTGACTGACCGTCATCTTGAACTTCTTCCATTTTCTAATAATTGCGCCAACAGTTGTTGCCTTCTCACCAAGCTGCTTGCCTATTGTCCCGTAGCTCATCCCAGCCTTGTGCAGGTCTACAATTTTATCCCTGATGTCCTTACACAGCTCTCTGGTCTTGGCCATTGTGGAGAGGTTTGAGTCTGTTTGATTGAGTGTGTGGACAGGTGTCTTTTACACAGGTAACAAGTTCAAACAGGTGCAGTTTATACAGGTATTGAGTGGAGAACAGGAGGGCTTCTTAAAGAAAAACTAACAGGTCTGTGAGAGCTGGAATTCTTACTGGTTGGTAGGTGATCAAATACTTATGTCAAAATGCAAATTAATGACTTAATCATACAATGTGATTTTCTGGACTTTTTTAAAATTTAGATTCCATTTCTCACAGTTGAAGTGTAACCTATGATAAAAATTACAGACCTCTACATGCTTTGTAAGTTGGAAAACCTGCAAAATTGGCAGTGTATCAAATACTGGTTCTCCCCACTGTATATAGTAAGATATATATTGTACATAGTAAAGGTAAGATATATAAACAGGTAACTGTCAAAATAAAGGAAACACCAACATATAGTGAGTGTCCTAATAGGTCGTTGGCCCACCACTAGTCAGAACAGCTTCAATGCACCTTGTCATAGATTCTAAGTGTCTGGATCTCTACAGGAGGGATGTGACACCATTTCTTCCAGGACAAATTCCATAATTTGGTGTTTTGTTGATGGTGGTGGAAAACGCCGTCTCAGCTGCTCCAGAATCTCCCATAAGTGTTCAATTGGGTTGAGATCTGGTGACTGACACACACACACACACACGCACACAGTGGGCAGGCAGCAAGCAGCGGGCAACAAGCAGGTAGGCAGCAAGCAGACAGGCTCCTTATGGACTCCATACTGAACAGGCAGGACAGAAGTTCATCACTTCTGACTTATGATTGTAGAGCAGATTTAAAAACCTGGCTTTGCATAATAACTGTGATTGATATTAGTAGGCTATAGGTTTTACGAACCTCCAGCTGCAGTATTTTACTCCATTTGACAAGTGTCTTGGAGTAATTAGACACTTTACTGACAGGAAAGCGCTCACTGACTTCAATGCACTGTAAAATTTCTCAGATGGGGTTCTGTTAAAGCAGAAGGTAGCTTTTAGTTTACATAAGCATGTTAAATTCAGTTTTCGGGCTGATGTGGATTTCCTTTAAATTCAGTGGTTCCCAAACATTTTATAGTCCCGTACCCCTTCAAACATTCAACCTCTGCGTACCAGTGTCAGCGCACTCTCAAATGTTGTTTTTTGCCATCGTTGTAAGCCTGCCACACACACTATACAATACAAAATTATCCACCGTCACCATTGTTGCAACCCCTATTACTAGTCTGTTCAACCTCTCTTTCGTATCGTCTGAGATTCCTAAAGATTGGAAAGCGGCCGCTGTCAACCCCCTCTTCAAAGGGGGAGACACTCATCCCAAACTGTTACAGACCTATATCCATCCTGCCCTGCCTTTCTAAAGTCTTCGAAAGCCAAGTGAACAAACAGATCACCGACCATTTAGAATCCTACCGTACCTTCTCTGCTATGCAATCTGGTTTCTGAGCTGGTCACGGGTGCACCTCAGCCACACTCAAGGTCCTAAACAATATCAGAACCGCCATTGATAAAAGACAGTACTGTGCAGCAGTCTTCATCGACCTGGCCAAGGCTTTTGACTGTCAATCACCGTATTCTTATTGGCAGACTCAACAGCCTTGGTTTCTCTAATGATTGCTTCGCCTGGTTCACCAACTACTTCTCTGATAGAGTTAAGTGTGTCAAATCGGAGGGCCTGTTGTCCGGACCTCTTGCAGTCTCTATGGGGGTGCCACAGAGTTCAATTCTCGGGCCGACTCTTTTCTCAGTATTTATCAATGATGTCGCTCTTGCTGCGGGCGATTCCCTGATCCACCTCTACGCAGACGACACCATTCTGTATACATCTGGCCCTTCTTTGGACACTGTGTTAACAAACCTCCAGACGGGCTTCAACGCCATACAACACTCCTTCCGTGGCTTCCAACTGCTCTTAAAATGCTAGTAAAACGAAATGCATGCTCTTCAACCGATTGATGCACCCTCCCACCCGCCCGAAAAGCATCACTACTCTGGACAGTTCTTACTTAAAATATGTGGACAACTAGAAATACCTAGGTGTCTGGCTAGAGTGTAAACTCTCCTTCCAGACTCACATTAAGCATCTCCAATCCAAAGTTAAATCTAGAATTGGCTTCCTATTTCGCAGCAAAGCCTCCTTCACTCATGCTGCCAAACATACCCTCGTAAAACGGACTATTCTACCGATACTGGACTTCGGCAATGTCATTTATAAAATAGCCTCCAACACAACTCAGAACATTGGATGCAGTCTATCACACTGCCAACCGTTTTGTCACCAAAGCTCCATATACTACCCACCACTGCGACCTGTATGCTCTCATTGGCTGGTCCTCACTACATATTTGTCGCCAAACCCACTGGCTCCAGGTCATCTATAAGCCTTTGCTAGGTAAAGCCCTGCCTTATTTTAGCTCCAGCAGGTATATTTCACTGGTTATCCCCAAAGCCAACACCCCTTTGGCCGCCTTTCCTTCCAGTTCTCTGCTGCCAATGACTGGAACGAATTGCAAAAGTCACTGAAGTTGGAGACATATCTCCCTCTCTAACTTTAAGCGTGTTAAGGCCTTTGTGTGAGAAACTCATCATCATGCAAGCGGTCAGACAAGTGGAAATTATGGTCAGTAAAGAAAACTTCAAGCTCTTCTCGCAATTCAAAAACAAAAGTCAACACTTTGCCCCTTGATAACCAACGCACTTCTGTATGTTGTAAAAGCGTTACATGGTCTCTGCCCATATCATTGCATTGTGCAGAAAATAAACTGGAGTTCAGGGGCCTTGCTTTAACAAAGTTAACCATTTTCACTGTAGTGTACAAAACATCTTTCAAACTGTCAGGCATTCCCTTGGCAGCAAGAGCCTCTCGGTGGATGCTGCAGTGGACCCAAGTGGTGTCGGGAGCAACTGCTTGTACGTGTGTTACCACTCCACTATGTCTCCCTGTCATGGCTTTTGCGCCATCAGTACAGATACCAACACATCTTGACCACCAAAGTCCATTTGATGTCACAAAGCTGTCAAGTACAAAATATCCTCTCTTGGTGGCCTGGTTTCCAGTGCTTTGCAGAAGAGGATGTCTTCCTCAATTGACCCCCCCCATAATTGTAACGGACATATACCAGGAGCTGTGCCAGGCCACCACGTCTGTTGACTCATCCAGCTGCAACGCAGAGAATTCACTGGCTTGTATGAGAAGCAGTAATTATCTCTTGCCATGTCACTGATGCGTTGTGAAACAGTGTTGTTTGATGAAGGCTTTTCCCCCCAGCATTGTCCAGCCATATCCACAGCAGCAGGAAGAATTAAGTGCTCCACTATAGTTTGGGGGTTGCCTGTCCTAGCCACCTGGTAGCTCACCACATAAGACTCTTCTAGACCCTTCTTATTAATGGTATATGTTGCTAATATACATTTCTTACTACTCAAAAGTCGTCTTTATTCTCATTTATTCCCGTGGTTTATTTTTCAAAGTGTCCTGTTTCATTTCTAAATGTCTGAGCAAGAGTGAAGGTTTCCTGTGAGAGAGTAACGGTTAATGTGATTGGATGTTCATTATTTGACTCGCTGAACACTAGATGGTTTAATTTCAATGTTATTTTCGGCAGTGAAACGAGGCTACTCGGGCAAGAAAAAAACCTCACCCAAATGTATAATGTTGGAAAATATATACTGTTTGAAAATGTGAAGAATAAAAAAACGTGAATCACATTTTTATTTGGCGTACCCCCAACGCCATTGCACCAGTTTAGGAGATACCTGATTTAATTGAACTTGAGCTCTCGGCCATGGATGCTGTATAGAGCTGTCTCTAGGGAGGGGAGGGGAGGGGAGGGGAGGGGAGGGAGGGAGCACTGTGGGGGGAGAATTGATCTGTGAGAGCGAGCGAGTGTGCATGTGTGTGTGTGTACACGTGTGCAAGTTAGTTGTAAATCCTCATTGTTATAAAAGGGAGGGGCTGTTGCAGCACTCTCTTTACTTCCTTCCTCCCTCCCTCCCTCCCTCCCTCCCTCCCTCCCTCCCTCCCTCCCTCCCTCCCTCCCTCCCTCCCTCCCTCCCTCCCTCCCTCCCTCCCCTGGAGAAGGTGAACTGGGGGCTGCACAGGGTCAAACTGCCGAACTCAGGGCCTTCCTGCTCACAGGGATGGACGCATGGCTGTGGGATGGCTGTGTCAATGAGGCAAGATGGAAGCAGGCAGGGCCACACTGGAGTGGATGAACCCATAGTTCAATGGTCCTCACTGACCAAGCTAAAAAAAAATACACATTAGGACTTGTAATGCAGTATTACACTGGCCAATAGTTACAGTATGGTCATAGAGCTCCCGCACTATCAGATTGTATCAACATAGAGCAGTATGGATAGGTCTGATCCGGTCTGATCCCAAGAATGGCCAGAGTGACAGGTGCCGTGCACAGCTTCCGAGAATCACAATCATGACATTACCGTGAACCATACAGTGTCTCAACCAACCTCCATCCATTCACATCTCTTCTAATACTCATCCATTCACATCTCTTCTAATACTCATCCATTCACATCTCTTCTAATACTCCTCCCTCTTCAAATCTCTCTCCCTTAAAACACATTCATTCACAGGGACTCGTTCGTAACATCAATCATTTCACCCCACAGGGAAGGATATGTAATTTAGCAGCAATTCATTTGTTTACAAAGCTAATTAAATCACAGACTCGCACGGTAAACAAACCATCACAGCTGTTAGGGAAGAGGGGAGATGGTGACGGGGTGGAGGATGACGACAACTGAACATATCAAAACTATTTTTTTGTAGTTGGATGGAAATGAGCCAACCATTACGTAGAAATGACGTTGAATATAATAATAACCTACACTTATCAATCCGACTCCATAATTATGTGAATAAATGCAGCCACCCCTGTGCTTCTCTAGAGGATGTAGTCAAGGCCGTACATCACCTCTCAATATGACTAGAATCAACGTGTCTAACTTGCACCGTATGTAGTTATTAAGAGACTTCAGTGGGGCAAAAAAGTATTTAGTCAGCCACCAATTGTGCAAGTTCTCCCACTTAAAAAGATGAGAGAGGCCTGTAATTCTCATCATAGGTACACTTCAACTATGACAGACAAAATGAGAAAAAAAAATCCAGAAAATCACATTGTAAGATTTTTAATTTATTTATTTGGACATCAGCAAGAAAGAGGTTCACTGTTCCTACCATCAAGGCCGTGCTTATTGTGAAGACAAACTTCAACCTCCCCTGCCAGGAGTTCATGGAGAAGCTGGCCAAAGACAGAGCAATCCTGAAGAAAATACATTCTTCTGAGAAATATCCAGATTAGGTTGGTACAAATATATTATGTAGTTACCAAACTCATCATCCTATTCCTTTATTATGTTAAGTATTTCACATAGACTATTGTCTGTTTTTTCTTCTTCAATTTTGCTCATGTTCTCGTCTGCTCATATTCTACCCAGACTACCAGGACCCCTGAATGGCTGTTCAGATCAGTTCTACCCAGACTACCAGGACCACTGAATGGCTGTTCAGATCAGTTCTACCCAGACTACCAGGACCACTGAATGGCTGTTCAGATCAGTTCTACCCAGACTAGCAGGACCACTGAATGGCTGTTCAGATCGGACAGTTCTGTCTTGTCTGAAGTGGTTCTGTAGTTTAGTTGTTTTCTCTATCACAGTGTGCCTGTTACACTAAATACATGAACCTGGGACTTGTCCCCCATTTTTCTTTCAGAAATCTGGTCACCTTACCTCTATCCCTCTACAGATCTGGGCCCAGATTCACAAAACACTTCTTATGCAAACACTTATTAAGACTCTTCTAAAGAAAACATAGTTCGTAAGTGCAATTCCTCAACAATATCTTAAGCTTTAATGATTTTCCTTAGAAACTTCTCAAATATCTTCTTTACAAATCTAATTAAGATGTGTTGCTAGGCAACTGTTTTAGCTAGCTATCTAGCTAGCAATGGTAATCATGTTAGCATATTTCCTACTTCATCATATGTACACTACAACTATGACAGACAAAATGAGGGGGAAAAAATCCAGAAAATCACAAAATAGGATTTTTAATGAATTTATTTGCAAATTATGGTGGAAAATAAGTATTTGGTCACCTACAAACAAGCAAGATTTCTGGCTCTCACAGACCTGTAACTTCTTCTTTAAGAGGCTCCTCTGTCCTCCACTCGTTACCTGTATTAATGGCACCTGTTTGAACTTGTTATCAGAATAAAAAACACCTGTCCACAACCTCAAAGTCACACTCCAAACCACACTATGGCCAAGACCAAAGAGCTGTCAAAGGACACCAGAAACAAAATTGTAGACCTGCATTTGGATGATCCAGAAGAAGATTGGGAGAATGTCATATGGTCAGATGAAACCAAAATATAACTTTTTGGTAAAAACTCAACTCGTTGTGTTTGGAGGACAAAGAATGCTGAGTTGCATCCAAAGAACACCATACCTACTGTGAATCTTGGGGGTGGAAACATCATGCTTTGGGGCTGTTTTTCTGCAAAGGGACCAGGACGACTGATCCGTGTAAAGGAAAGAATGAATGGGACCATGTATAGTGAGATTTTGAGTGAAAACCTCCTTCCATCAGCAAGAGCATTGAAGATGAAACGTGGCTGGGTCTTTCAGCATGACAATGATCCCAAACACACCGCCCGGGCAACGAAGGAGTGGCTTCGTAAGAAGTATTTCAAGGTCCTGGAGTGGCTTAGCCAGTCTCCAGATCTCAACCCCATAGAAAATCTTTGGAGGGAGTTGAAAGTCCTTGTTGCCCAGCAACAGCCCCAAAACATCACTGCTTTAGAGGAGATCTGCATGGAGGAATGGGCCAAAATACCAGCAACAGTGTGTGAAAACTTGTGAAGACTTACAGAAAACGTTTGACCTCTGTCATTGCCAACAAGGGGTATATAACAACGTATTGAGATAAACTTTTGTTATTGACCAAATACTCATTTTCCACCATAATATGCAAATAAATTCATTAAAAATCCTACAAAGTGATTTTCTGGATTTTTTTTCACATTTTGTCTGTCATAGTTGAAGTGTACCTATGATGAAAATTACAGGACTCTCATTTTTTTAAGTGGGAGAACTTGCACAATAAATTAGTGGCTGACTAAATACTTTTTTGCCCCACTGTATACACAAAATGATCCTGGCAACCAATGTTCTAGAATTCAATTGTTGAGGTTAGCAGATCAGAGATGTCACAGTGGAACCCAAGCATTGGCTATGTGTATAGTATATAAAATAGCTATCAATAGACCTACTAAATTATAAATGTATTGTCAGATAATTACTCTGTAGAAAGAGGAATGCATTTACCTAATTTCAACTAATAGAATTTATGGTCACGAAATAATTAACACTCAAACAATTACAGTTAACGAAATACACTAGAGACTAGTCAGAGCACATGACAATCACCAATAGGCTAAGACTTAACATGGTTACATATGTCTTCAGTTCAGAATACTGTGTTTGATACATAGCTTGCTAACAAGTTCTGAAAGTATGAACACATTTTTGTTCCTTTTAACCAAATCGCAAGAAGAAACTCACCCCCAACCTGAATTAGCATTTCTTTGCACTTTGCTAGTTAAAACTAAAGACAGGAAAACACACCCAGACTGTATTCTAATCAACTCAATTTAAATGATAGCAGCGCACCCGTGTCGCTCCTCTTTGAACGACTCGCCGTCCGATGAACAAAATAACAGTTTCCCCGTAACAATAAATACATAGCACTTACAATACTATGAAACATATACAAATTCATTCCTGTTTATGAACTCTTGAAACAATCCAAACATGACAATTTAATTCACACAGAAACATTCATTTAGTAGATTTCACGTTTCATCCAACTGTGTCCATGCTCCCAGGGTTCTGTGGCAACATCCCTCCCTGGAGAAAGCCACAGATGGTCAGCCATCCAAACAATGTATGGAGTCGCCAGCCTATCGAGTCCTACTGCTGGGCCTCAGCGCCTGCAAGTCGCCAGCCTATCGAGTCCTACTGCTGGGCCTCAGCGCCTGCAAGCCGCCAGCCAATCTAGTCCTCCTGCTGGGACACCTTCTCTCATTCTTCCACTACACGCTTCTCTTTACGAAGCCACGGACCTTGTTCACTTTTTTTCCTCATTCTGATGTTCACTTTTTTCCTCATTCTGATGTTTTGCCTAAATGGATCTGTCACAAGAGTAGGTCTTAAGCTATATGTACAAATTGAGGAATAAAACAAACATTTTGAAAAACACAAAACGCTGTTCTTTCTGGTTTGAATGCTAACCCCTTGAAGCTCGAGCTCCCTTGACACAAAACTGTCAGCCGAGAATGAACAGAAGAAAGAAGAACTGGAGAGAAAACAAGAAAGGAGGAGTGGAGAACAGCCGTCAGAAAACCTATTTCTGCTAATTATACAACATAAGACTGCAACTTAAAACATCAGTATTTTATGAGAGTAATGAGGAACCCAATGTTAAAAAAAGGTGGGAAAAAGCAGCAAAGCTACACAGCTATCAAAGTCAGTTTTGTGACCCCTCGAGGGTATGTGTCGGTATATAAACACACAAAAAACCTTGTTGACAGGCACCTCATCTAACCCCATGATGCTGTGATGAATTGCAGGGCTGTGCCTGCCCAAAATCTCAAAATGGATGTTTGAAAGACAACTTTATTCATATATTTATCTTAGTAATATACATGTCCGATTGGCCCCCAGAAAATTGACCCCCAGAAAAACACAGGACATTTGTCAACGGTGTACTGTTACTGTAGCATTGCTAAGTTTCCCAGCTGGATATGACAAGTGGGGTAGTTAGTAAATTAATTAATTTTCTCAGTGGGGATTCAGCTCCTGTACTATGTGGTGGGGATTCAGCTCCTGTACTATACGGTGGGGATTCAGCTCCTGTACTATACGGTAGGGATTCAGCTCCTGTACTATACGGTGGGGATTCAGCTCCTGTGCTATACGGTGGGGATTCAGCTCCTGTACTATACGGTAGGGATTCAGCTCCTGTACTATACGGTGGGGATTCAGCTCCTGTACTATACGGTAGGGATTCAGCTCCTGTACTATACGGTGGGGATTCAGCTCCTGTACTATACGGTAGGGATTCAGCTCCTGTACTATACGGTGGGGATTCAGCTCCTGTGCTATACGGTGGGGATTCAGCTCCTGTACTATACGGTGGGGATTCAGCTCCTGTACTATACGGTAGGGATTCAGCTCCTGTACTATACGGTGGGGATTCAGCTCCTGTACTATACGGTGGGGATTCAGCTCCTGTACTATACGGTGGGGATTCAGCTCCTGTACTATACGGTGGGGATTCAGCTCCTGTACTATACGGTAGGGATTCAGCTCCTGTACTATACGGTGGGGATTCAGCTCCTGTACTATACGGTAGGGATTCAACTCCTGTACTATACGGTGGGGATTCAGCTCCTGTACTATACGGTGGGGATTCAGCTCCTGTACTATACGGTGGGGATTCAGCTCCTGTGCTATACGGTGGGGATTCAACTCCTGTACTATACGGTGGGGATTCAGCTCCTGTACTATACGGTGGGGATTCAGCTCCTGTACTATACGGTGGGGATTCAGCTCCTGTACTATACGGTGGGGATTCAGCTCCTGTACTATACGGTGGGGATTCAACTCCTGTACTGCACTATACAGTGGGGATTCAGCTCCTGTACTATACGGTGGGGATTCAACTCCTGTACTATACGGTGGGGATTCAGCTCCTGTACTATACGGTGGGGATTCAGCTCCTGTACTATACGGTGGGGATTCAGCTCCTGTACTATACGGTAGGGATTCAGCTCCTGTACTATACGGTGGGGATTCAGCTCCTGTGCTATACGGTGGGGATTCAACTCCTGTACTGCACTATACAGTGGAGATTCAGCTCCTGTACTGCACTATACAGTGGGGATTCAGCTCCTGTACTGCACTATACAGTGGAGATTCAGCTCCTGTACTGCACTATACAGTGGGGATTCAGCTCCTGTACTGCACTATACAGTGGAGATTCAGCTCCTGTACTGCACTATACAGTGGGGATTCAGCTACTGCACTGCACTATACAGTGGGGATTCAGCTCCTGTACTGCACTATACAGTGGGGATTCAGCTACTGCACTGCACTATACAGTGGGGATTCAGCTACTGCACTGCACTATACAGTGGGGATTCAGCTACTGCACTGCACTATACAGTGGAGATTCAGCTCCTGTACTGCACTATACAGTGGGGATTCAGCTACTGCACTGCACTATACAGTGGAGATTCAGCTCCTGTACTGCACTATACAGTGGAGATTCAGCTCCTGTACTGCACTATACAGTGGGGATTCAGCTCCTGCACTGCACTATACAGTGGGGATTCAGCTACTGCACTGCACTATACAGTGGGGATTCAGCTACTGCACTGCACTATACAGTGGAGATTCAGCTACTGCACTGCACTATACAGTGGGGATTCAGCTACTGCACTGCACTATACAGTGGGGATTCAGCTACTGCACTGCACTATACAGTGGGGATTCAGCTACTGCACTGCACTATACAGTGGGGATTCAGCTACTGCACTGCACTATATAATCCTGGAGGAAATCCATCTTCATTTGGAAGATGCAAGGAAACCAACCGTAAGACCAAGGACAGGGGTGTGTGTGTGTATTAAGGATAACAAATCAAATGAAAACATTATGTTCAGCTCATGTACAGGGGTAGATATTCTGAAATCTGTCTCCATTGGCCAACTCCGAGGGTCCAGAATATTTTCTACCAGCGGGCTGCAATGTTTAAATTTGTTGGCTTTATGTATGTCTACTTTTACATAATGACAATAGAAGTTACTTTTAAATTTGTATCATTTTTATTTCGATAGACTTTTGACTAACCACATGTCATTTATTTTGAGATATGAAAACCTTCCACCAGAATTGTCACACCCGGACCATAGAGAGCCTTTGTTTCTCTATGGTAGGTAGGTCATGGCGTGACTGGGGGGTGTTCTAGTTTATATTTTCTATGTGGGGTTCTAGTTTAGTATTTCTATGTTGGTGATTTGCATGATTCCCAATTAGAGGCAGCTGGTAATCGTTGTCTCTAATTGGGGATCATATTTAAGTAGCATTTTTCCCCTCATGTATTTGTGGGATGTTGTTTATGTGTAGTTGCATGGTAGCACTCCATTGTCGTTTAGTTTATTCTTTGTTTTGTTGTGTGGTTCACTTACTTTACATAAAGAAAAGATGTGGAACACAGATCACGCTGCACGTTGGTCCGAGTGTGCTTCCAACGATTGTGACAAAAATCTGCATATGAAAATCATAACTGGCACGCAGATCAGTAGAAATGGTAGGATAACTTCACATTCCAAATGGAAAAAGGTTACCAACCGCTAGTGTAGCATATTACCGGCAACTTCAGGAGCGTAACAATGGAAAATCTGTCAGACGGCATGAGAGCTGCAAATAAATAGGTAACGGAAGGCAGGCTTCATCAGCGCGTCACACACCACTTTGATGTGAGCTGGAGGCAGTATGCATTTGGAAAACATGTACTTAAAATTGTTTGAAATCTGATTGTTTTACGACATATGAGGCATGTCTTACCTTGCTTCAAAGTAGCCTAGCCAAAATCAGATCTTATCCGTGCAGGCAATTATTTTATATCAGCATTCTTTCATTGTTCAGTATCCAAAAGCACAATGTAGTGAAACTAGCAAGCCATGCTAGTTGTTGCATATTAGATCTCCCCTCCTTTCTAAATATCAAACAGATGTTCATCTTGGTCACAGGAAACGGTTAACATGGGGGGGGGGGGGGATAGTAGATTGACATAGGATAGTGATACTGCTGTTCCTTACTCATCTTGCGGGAAAGTAAACGTAGGACAACTGATCTAGCATCTTCAAAGTCCACATCAGAATTCGTTAAGAAAGACTGCACAAAGTTGCATGATCGACTTGCATGTCCTGTTAATGTGAATGACCATCATCCAAATGTGATTGTCATTATGGTAGACGCCAGCGGAACATGCAACGATGTGCTTTAGGACCATGCGGACGCCTCCGAGCGGTCGGGTAATCAAATCATATTTATTTATATAGCCCTTCGTACATCAGCTGATATCTCAAAGCGCTGTACAGAAACCCAGCCTAAAACCCCAAACAGCAAGCAATGCAGGTGTAGAAGAACGGTGGCTAGGAAAAACTCCCTAGAAAGGCCAAAACCTAGAGAGGAACCAGGCTATGTGGGGTGGCCAATCCTCTTCTTGCTGTGCCGGGTGGAGATTATAACAGAACATGGCCAAGTAGGCTGTTTGGAGTGTTTATCAAACTGGATTAAAAAATATAAGTTAAGTCCCCACCCACCACTTCTAAAACCAAAGTAATATCTCAGACTGGTTAATAAAATGTTCTAAAAAAGATAAAGATGGGCAAAAGAACACAGATACTGGACAGAGGAACTCTGCCTAGAAGGACAGCGGAATCGACTCTTCACTGCTGACGTTGAGACTGGTGTTTTGCGGGTACTTTTTAAATTAAGCTGCCAGTTGAGGACTTGTGTTTAGTTTGAGAAACTGACGCCTCACTCTGATGTACTTGTCCTCTTGCTCAGATGTGCACTGTGGCCTCCCACTCCTCTTTCTATTCTGGTTAGAGACAGTTTGCGCTGTTCTGTGAAGGGAGTAGTACACAGCGTTGTATGAGATTTAAAGTTTTTTGGCAATGTCTTGCATGGAATAGCCTTCATTTCTCAGAATAAGAATAGACTGACGAGTTTCAGAAGAAAGTTCTTTGTTTCTGGCCATTTTGAGGCTGTAATCGAACCCACAAATGCTGATGATCCAGATACTCAACTAGCCTAAAAGCCAGTTTTATTGCTTCTTTAAATCAGCACAACAGTTTTCAGCTGTGATAACATAATTTCAAAAGGGTTTTCTAATGACAAACTTGGATTAGGTAACACAACGTGCCATTGGAACAAAAGAGTGATGTTTGCTGATAATGGGCCTCTGTACGCCTATGTAGATATTCCATTAAAAATCAGCAATTTCCAGCTACAATAGTAATTTACAACATTAACAATGTCTACACTGTCTTTCTGAACAATTTGATGTTATTTTAATGGTGAAAAAAATGTATTTAGTTCAAAAACAAGGACATTCCAAGTGACCCCAAACTTCTGAACGGTAGTAGATAGATAGATAGATAGCTAAGATATACACACAGTATATCCACATAGAATCCCTGTAGACACACACACTATACACACTCCAGGCAATCAGGAGCTGCGGGACCAGAGAGAAAGTAGGAGAAAAACACAGTTGTGACTATAGAGACGGATTAGGTAACAGATAACTGCCAAAATAATGGAAACACAAGTAAATGAGGGATACAAAGTATATTGAAAGCAGGTGCTTCCTGAGTTAATTAAGCAATTAACATCCCATCATGCTTAGGGTCATGTATAAAATGCTGGGCAGGACATTATTTTGGCTACCCTGGCTATGCCCCTATAAGATGACAATGGCCCTATCCACAGGGCATGAATGGTCACTGTATGGTTTTATGAGCATGAAAACGATGTAATCCATATGCCATGGCTGTCTCAATTTGGTTGAGATCTGCTGACTGAACACTTATGGGAGATTCTGGAGCAGCTGAGACGGCATTTTCCACCACCATCAACAAAACACCAAATGATGGAATTTGTCCTGGAAGAAATGGTGTCACATCCCTCCTGTAGAGATCCAGACACTTAGAATCTATGACAAGGTGCATTGAAGCTCTTCTGACTAGTGGTGGGCCAACAACCTATTAAGACACTATATGTTGGTGTTTCCTTTATTCTGGCACTTACCTATATGTGTTGCTATAGGTTTGGCAATGGTGGTCCATGGTGTGTGTGTGTGTGTATTTCTGAAACCCTGGCATTAGTGGTGTCGTCCAGTGTCTGGTCCTATATCTCCTTGTTGACTGAGAGCAGGGCGTACAGGTAGCCGTCCGGCCCACCCGTACAGCAGCTCATCTGGCATCTCAGAGTCCGCAGACAGATGGACCAACCTGGGTTAGGTGATAAATGTTTTTTTTTAACACACACACACTTATTTCAGTAATAAATGCACCACTGAAAATTCTACAGAAACAAAGGAGGGTAAAAACAGCCCCCCTTCCTTCTGCTTTATTAGATTACATCCCTCACACAACCCAACATTAAACCAGCCTCAGACCATGGGAAAGACATTTGACATATTAAGAGTCGATTTAGGGACAATTGACATGTTGGATAGTGTTGGGATTAACTGAATGGTGATTCAGAACGCAGTTCAGCTGATGAAGAGAGAGAAAAGCTAGAGACAGTATTGGAGAGAGAAAGTTAAGAGGTAAATCAGATTAATGTCAGCAACAAATCCAGTTTTAGAGAAGGAGCTTTACAAGAACAAATGAGGACAGTTTTAGAAAAGGATTGTTTCTACTGCAGTTCCAGAGAAAGTTATTAAGTTGCCTAGTTGTTGAGACTCTGTTCTTGAGACGGTAGTGGACCACGGCAGCCATGGCCAACGGCCCCGCACAGGACGGTCACCTTGCGGAGAGTAGAGTGTAGCCTGTTGGCCAGATAGCCAGTGGAGACTAGAGTCTAGCCTGTTGACCAGTGGAGACTAGCCAGTTGACCAGTGGAGACTAGCCAGTTGACCAGTGGAGACTAGCCAGTTGATCAGTGGAGACTAGCCAGTTGACCAGTGGAGACTAGCCAGTTGACCAGTGGAGACTAGCCAGTTGATCAGTGGAGACTAGCCAGTTGATCAGTGGAGACTAGCCAGTTGACCAGTGGAGACTAGCCAGTTGACCAGTGGAGACTAGCCTGTTGACCAGTGGAGACTAGCCAGTTGACCAGTGGAGACTAGCATCTAGCCTGTTGGTGTATTAATATTAATATAATACATAAATAACATCTATTTAGTCTCAAATAAATAATGAAACATGTTCAATTTGGTTAAAATAATGCAAAAACACAGTGTTGGAGAAGAAAGTAAAAGTGCAATATAAAAGTTAATAATCGATAAAATTGATCACGGGGCGATCTGTATTCGATAGCATTAAGTCTTGAAATCATCGTCCATATTTTCCCTTTCATAACTTCCTTCGGTGGACCCCAAGACAGGAAGTGCCTATTCGTCATCACACCAAGGACAAACTGCCAGTACTGGCGACATCGTGTGGAAGCTGTAGGCATTGTAAACGGGTCTCTATCTATTTTCCCTTGCCGTAGACAATACATAGACTGGCGGACGGATATTTTTTTTGTGTTTTTTTGAACAGTTTTCCTCTGGATTTTTACTCCTAAACACGTTCTGTTAAAGCCACAGACATGATTTAACCAGTTTTAGAGACTTCAGAGTGTTTTCTATCCACACATACTAATCATATGCATATACTATATTCCTGCCATGAGTAGCAGGACGTTGAAATTTTGCGCGATTTTTAACAACAAAACTGCGAAAATTCGCAGCATCTTAAACAGGTTAAATCATCCCCCGTTTGGCAAAGTTGAAGTAGGCTGTGATTCAATGATAAATTAACAGCTAGTTAACCTAGTAATATCATCAACCATGTGTAGTTAACTAGTGATTATGTGAAGATTGATCGTTTTTATATGATAAGTTTAATGCTAGCTAGCAATTTATCTTGTCTCCTTGCAGCCACAGGGTCCTTTTGACGCTGCACTCGCGTAACAGGTGGTCAGCCTGCCACGCAGTTTTCTCGTGGGATTGCAATGTAATCAGCGTCCAAAAATGCAGATTACCGAATGTTATGAAATTTGAAATCAGCCCTGACAATTAAATCGGTCGACCTGTAGTTGCTACTACTACATGCGAAAAATGACAGGAGTGGTCCCAAAAGATTACATCCACGACCTAGAGCGGTAACACCGGCGATCGACTTAAACACTTCAACAACTAAGCACGCTGAAAATAAACAAAGACTTTTGCAGAGTTGCACTCACTGTCAAACTGACGCGCCAACCGAGAGCCGGAAGAGCTGTCTTTACCTCCTCCTTCCTCACTACCGATGAGCTAATAAAGTGGCAGCGCACAGTGAAGGCTCCGTACAGGATTTCTCCACAACCTGACCTGGGCCTCCATCACTCACTAATCCACAGCTATCCACCCTTATCAGCGACCTCCCTTACTCAGTAACATTCCAAGCCCCTGGGTCATATCCAACCTTAACTGACTCCACTATTAACTTCTGGTGTATAAACCAGACTGTGGCCCTTCTCCTTTCCATAAGATACCTGATGTCTAAGAATAACATGTTCTGACAGAACATAAACGTTCTACTTTACTTTACTGACTTTACTGTCCACATGGGGACAATTTTGTTGCAGTGTCATGTACACATTTAAAGTGGCGTTTAAATACAAAACTAAATTGACAATACAACTTTCATAACAGTTACATACCAATAAAAATAGACTAGCCTGCTGGCCTTACTGAGTCGATAGGAACATTAGCCCGAGCTATTTAGCAGGGATATCATACCTAGCACAAATTATTGTCTAGTTTTGTTTTTCCTGCTGAGGGGTGCCCTACACCTGTGCCCAGAGGGGAGTAGGCCCTGACCTTAAAGATCTCATCCAGGCCTGTCTGTTTGACTCCAAGTACCTTGTTTGCTGTGGTGATAATCCTTCTCAGCATGTTTCTCTGGCTGACAGTTGCATTGCCAAACCAACAAACAATACAAAAGGTTAAAATACTCTCAATGAACGATTTGTAAAACACTGTCAGTATAGTACGGTCTACATTAAAAGATCCCAGCTTTTTGAGAAAGTACAGTCTCTGTTGACACTTTTTGTAGATCAGATCTGCACATTTACACCACTGAAGCTTATTGTCCAAGAGGACACACAGATATTGGTATTCCTCTACAATCTCTATGTTCTGACCTTGCAGAGGTAGGTGTTGTACGCTTCCTGAAGTCTATGCACATCTCTTTGGTCTTGTTGGTATTGAGGACCAAGTGTGATTCCTCACACCACTCTACAAAGTCATCTAGGACGGGGCCATGATGTTCCTCGTCATCATGCAACAGGTTGATCAAGGCAGTGTCATCAGCGAACTTAACGAGGTGTCTGTCAGGATGGGAACTAGTACAACTATTAGTGGACAGGAGTGGGGACAAGACACATCCCTGAGGAGCGCCTGTGTTGGTGTTGCGTATGTCCGACACGTGGGGACCTATTTTGACTCGCTGTGAGCGTTGGCTCAGTAAGTCCGACAGCCACAAAACCAGCCCCACATCTAAGGAGAAGTCCCGAATGAGTCTCTGTGCCAGAATGTAAGGCTGGATTGTGTTGAAGGCAGAAGAAAAGTCAACAAACAGAACCCTGACATGGGATTTGGCACCTTCTAGATGTCTATAGACCATGTTAAGGAGGTTAAGAATGGCATCATCAACTCCTCTGCTAGGCAAACTGAAATGGTCGAGCTTCTGGGTGACTGAGAATATGACTTTTCACAATTTTCTCAAGGCATTTCATTACTAAGGATGTCAAGGCAACAGGGCGGTAGTCATTCAGCACAGAGGGATTAGATGCTTCAGGAATTGGTATAATTATTGAGTTTTTCCACAATACTGACACATGTTGCTGGTCGAGCGAGGATTGGAAAATGTCTGTTAAAACACCAGCCAATTGTTCAGCACAGTGCATTAACACATGTACACTTATTGTCTGGGCCTGGGCTTTTGTATAAGCTGCATATTCTGAACAACTTCAAAATATCACCCTCGGAAACATTTGTAATGATGCTTCAAATCTTGAGAAGAAAATATTCAGCTCATTAGCCATGTTCTGGCCCTCATATCTCCCAAGGTCAGCACTGGTTTTTGATAGTTGTTTTGATACCCAAGGCTTATTGTTAAAGAAGATTGTACAGGTTTTATTAGGCACGGACTCAACACAAAAGCTTACATGGTCTGAAACAACATCTGTGAGTTCATCAAGATCAGAGCTGCTGTCCTCAAATACCTCCCACATAGTACAGTCAAAACACCCCTGGAGACCAAATACCTCCCACATAGTACAGTCAAAACACCCCGGAAGACCAAATACCTCCCACATAGTACAGTTAAAACACCCCTGAAGACCAAAATACCTCCCACATAGTACAGTCAAAACACCCCTGAAGACCAAATACCTCCCACATAGTACAGTCAAAACACCCCTGAAGACCAAATACCTCCCACATAGTACAGTCAAAACAACCCTGGAGACCAAATACCTCACAAATAGGTCAGTCAAAACACCCCTGGACACCAAATACCTCCCACATAGTACAGTCAAAACACCCCTGGAGACCAAATACCTCCCACACAGTACAGTCAAAACACCCCTGGAGACCAAATACCTCCCACATAGTACAGTCAAAACACCCCTGGGGACAAGTGATACTGTTGTCACTCCAGATCTGGACAGTTTTAACTGTGGGTTTCTCCCTCTCCAGGAGCCGACAGTATGTTGGCCTGAGGTAGACCACATTGTGGTCTGATGTCCCCACGGGAGGGCAGGTTGTGGGAGAGAACGCCTTTGGTATTGTACCATAGCACAAATCAAGAGTCCTATTTTTCCTAGTGTGACATTTCACAAACTGGTGGTATGTGCGCATCACAAGGATGTCATTACGGACCAGAACCCAGCTTGTATCACAGGGATATCATTATGGACCAGAACCCAGCTAGTATCACAGGGATGTCATTATGGACCAGAACCCAGCTAGTATCACAGGGATATCATTGTGGACCAGAACCCAGCTAGTATCACAAGGATGTCATTATGGACCAGAACCCAGCTAGTATCACAGGGATGTCATTATGGACCAGAACCCAGCCAGTATCACAGGGATATCATTATGGACCAGAACCCAGCTAGTATCACAGGGATATCATTATGGACCAGAACCCAGCCAGTATCACAGGGATATCATTATGGACCAGAACCCAGCTAGTATCACAGGGATGTCATTATGGACCAGAACCCAGCTAGTATCACAGGGATGTCATTATGGACCAGAACCCAGCTAGTATCACAAGGATGTCATTATGGACCAGAACCCAGCTAGTATCACAGGGATGTCATTATGGACCAGAACCCAGCCAGTATCACAGGGATGTCATTATGGACCAGAACCCAGCTAGTATCACAGGGATGTCATTATGGACCAGAACCCAGCTAGTATCACAGGGATGTCATTATGGACCAGAACCCAGCCAGTATCACTTCCCCTGGACCTAAGGCTTACATAACACAGTCACATCAAGTCACCAACCATCACATCGGTCTTTCATCATTACTACAACATAACATTACACAACAAAACATAAAAAGACATTTAAGTTTCTATTCCTCAAAAAGGTTATTGGAAATTATTTTGCGATATTTCTTCTGTTTCTCCTTAAGCAAAAAGTTAAGAAGAAATCAGATTCTTTCAAATAAATGTAATGGAAATTTTGTTAATTTCAAGATTGTTAAACCCTCATCTTAAACTCAGGGCAGAGTAAACAGCTCGTGAATGAAATTGAACATGTTTAAATTTACTCAAACTTCCTCTGAAAGTTTCAGTATTTATTATTTGAAACCCAAGAACATGTTGTAGAACAGTCATCTCAGTAGGAAATATGCTAACATGATTACCATTGCTAGCTAGATAGCTAGCTAAAACAGTTGCCTAGCAACACATCTTAATTAGATTTGTAAAGAAGATATTTGAGAAGTTTCTAAGGAAAATCATACAAGCTTAAGATATTGTTGAGGAATTGCACTTACGAACTATGTTTTCTTTAGAAGAGTCTTAATAAGTGTTTGCATAAGAAGTGTTTTGTGAATCTGGGCCCAGATCTGTCGAGGGATAGAGGTAAGGTGACCAGATTTCTGAAAGAAAAATGGGGGACAAGTCCCAGGTTCATGTATTTAGTGTAACAGGCACACTGTGATAGAGAAAACAACTATACTACAGAAACCCTTCAGACAAGACAGAACTGTCCGATCTGAACAGCCAATCAGTGGTCCTGGTAGTCTGGGTAGAACTGATCTGAACAGCCATTCAGTGGTCCTGGTAGTCTGGGTAGAATATGAGCAGACGAGAACATGAGCAAAATTGAAGAAGAAAAAACAGACAATAGTCTATGTGAAATACTTAACATAATAAAGGAATAGGATGATGAGTTTGGTAACTACATAATATATTTATACCAACCTAATCTGGATATTTCCCAGAATAATGTATTTTCTTCAGGATTGCTCTGTCTTTGGCCAGCTTCTCCATGAACTCCTGGCAGGGGAGGTTGAAGTTTGTCTTCACAATAAGCACGGCCTTGATGGTAGGAACAGTGAACCTCTTTCTTGCTGATGTCCAAATTAATTAATTAAAAATCTTACAATGTGATTTTCTGGATTTCTTTTTCTCATTTTGTCTGTCATAGTTGAAGTGTACCTATGATGAGAATTACAGGCCTCTCTCATCTTTTTAAGTGGGAGAACTTGAACAATTGGTGGCTGACTTAATACTTTTTTGCCCCACTGTGTATATATATATATATATATATAGAGAGAGAGAGATGGAGATGGAGCATGGTGGTTACCCACTTCAAAGAGAATATATATATATATATATATATATCATTCATTTGGGTAACCACATTACAACAGACGCTAATCTAGCCAGGTTAGAGTGTGGGATGTCGTTCTCTTTGAAGTGGGTAACCACCATGCTCCATCTCTGACTAAGCGGTGTCTCAAATGTTTTCCATTGTTCAAGCGATCCCCCCTTTATGGAACTCTTGCAGGCCAGTAACCTCGTCAAACAATGCATCCTCATTGATGGTCACATTGGGGCATTTTTCCTGCAGTGTGCCTGCTGCCTTCTGGATCTCTTCCCGCTGAGGTTGCCTTTTTAAAAAGGAGACAATGTAAATATTTTAGATTATCTGTGTGCTTTCCCCATGCTTGCAAGTAGTTCAGAGCCGTAGTGAAGGATGATTGGGATGTTTTGAGAAAGCTCTCTTTAGACATGGCTCCAGCTCTCCCAGAAGTCCTCTGACCAAAACTGGAATGAAGTTGTCAACACGCCTTGCAGTCAATTTTGCCTCAACGTTTCTCAGAATTGCAGCGGACTCCACAGCACAGTGGTCCTGGCCTCCAAGCATCTTGATCGTGTCACTGAATACAGTCAGGTTTCCGTGGACAAAGGCCAGCCAAAGTCCAGTCAGTGGATCTTCAAACATTGTTCGCAGGACAACAGGGCATTTGTCTTCAGAAAGAAAAAAAGATTTCAATGGCACATACATTTTCAGCACCCTTTCTAGAGCAGGGAGCATGGACAGCCAGCGAACATTGCTGTGTCCTAAAATGTTATGGTCCTACTGGCCAACAAACTCACAAAAACTCTTCAGTCTTTCTACTCTGACGGTGAAAATATGAAAATATCTATGTGAGCAGGTACTCAACATCATGGGGAATCATATCCAAAGCTGTTCTGGCCGTGTTATGAATGATGTGGGCAGGACAACCTAAGCCAATCACATATACATTTTTTTTCATATACATTTTTTACATTTGGTATAGACATTGACTCTCCCCAGCCAGTCCTCCAAAGTTGGTATTTGTGTTGTCGGCAGAGAATGACACGACTTTGTTTTGCAGGTTACATTTTTGGATGACCACCAGGACCTCGGCAGCAATCTCCTCTGCTGTTTCTCCATTCAATTCAACAAAATCAAGCAGTTTTGTTTCCACAGACGTGCTGACATCATATATCTTACAATATCTGACTAGTATTGGCAGCAGCTTTACATGTCCATGACTGGACACATCAATGGACAGGGACACAAATTCAACCTGGTCTAGGTCCTGTGTTACCAAAGTAGTTGCCCATGGTGCTAACACGTTACTCACTATGGCTTCACATTTTGTCCTAGCACATGTAAACTTCGGCTCATAAAGCTTCCATGTCAGTTGTGCTGTGCAGTCCATAGATCTGTAACTATGACTGTGTCGCATAGTGTGGTATGCAAAGACACCCTCCTGTACAGCAAAACCATATTATTCTTGAGAAGGCTCTACCTTCTTGAAGAATGTGGTGACAGAGGACATACCAACACGGCCAATCAGAGAGGCTTTATGCCTTTTCGTCTGTTGATGTTCTACCACTGCCATTCTTCTCCCGCTGCCAATTGATAAAGAGGAACTATGAAGGGTGCAGTGAACCATTCTATCGTCTTGACCTGAGCGTTCGTGGTGCATTCACAGCCATATAAGGAGACAATGGAAAATAGAGCTTTAGAAATTCTGCTAATTTCCTGTTTGAAGTTTCATCTTGATTTTGCCTGTAGCATGAGTTCTGTGGCACTCACAGATAATATCTTTGCAGTTTCGGAAACGTCAGACTGTTTTCTTTCCAAAGCTGTCAATTCTATTCATAGTCGAGCATCTTTTCGTGACAAAATATTGCGCTTAAAACGGGCACGTTTTTTTATCCAATAATGAAATAGCGCCCCAATAGACTCAACTAGTTTTAAACACCATGGGACCACGCAGCCGTCCTACCGCTCAGGAAGGAGACGCGCTCTATCTCCTAGAGATGAACGTATTTTGGTGCGAAAAGTGCAAATCAATCCCAGAACAACAGCAAATGACCCTGTGAAGATGCTGGAGGAAACAGGTACAGAAGTATCTTTACTTGTGGGGGTGCTTTGCTGCAGGAGGGACACTTCACAAAATAGATAGCATCATGAGGCTGGAAAATGATGACCCCAAGCATACTTCCAAAGTTGTGGCAAGTAAGGACACAAGTCAAGGTATTGGAGTGGCCATCACAAAGCCCTGACCTCAATCCCATAGAAAATGTGTGGGCTGAACTGAAAAAGCGTGTGCGAGCAAGGAGGCCTACAAACCCGACTCAGTTACACTAGCTTTGTCAGGAGGAATGGGCCAAAATTCACCCAACTTATTGTGGGATCTTGTGGGAGACTATCCAAAACATTTGACCCAAGTTAAACAATTTAAAGGCAATGCTACCAAATACTAATTGAGTGTATCTAAACTTCTGACCCACTGGGAATGTGATGAAATAAATAAAATAAATCATTCTCTCTACTATTATTCTGACATTTCACATTCTTAAAATAAAGTGGTGAACCTAACTAATTTTTACTAGGATTAAATGTCTGGAATTGTGAAAAACTGAGTTTAAATATATTTGGCTAAGGTGTATGTAAACGTCTGACTTCAACTGTAAATAGTACACAATTAGATCAAAAACTTTGGTTGACAGATTCCCATTGCTTGCCTCATTTTTGTATTTTAGAGGAGAAAGGTAACAGAACTGCTCTGTAGAAGGATAGAGGTAGAGGAGGAAGGTAAGAGAACAAAGCAGAATCATACCATATCTTGTGTATTTCAGCTCCAGTCTCTGAAACCGTGTACAAGGGGAACACAATGGTACAGAGACATCCCTTTGATAAACATACCTCTCTCAGACAGAGCTCTGACAGCCTCGGTACACTCTGAAAGCAGACTAGGCTATGAAAGTCCTGACTTAAAGCTCTCACCTAAATCCAGGTAGACCTACACTAATCACAGCCCCCGCTAGGGTTAGAAAAGGGGTTTAAGGTCAAACTGGAGTTTTGAAAAGAGCTTGCAAGCCAGAGCCAGTCTTGAAAGGGAATTGTGAAAAGATATGCACTTTGCACGTACAGCTTGGCTTTCCACAAGTGGTCCCCAATACAAAGCACTCAAGTTGGGTAGTGGCTGTGAAGAGATAAGTAGGTGAAGAAGTCTAACTGAGTGACATTCTGCAGCTCCTGAAAATGGCAGAGCCAGAGAGAGACAGAGACAGAGAGAGAGCCACAGAGAGAGACGGGCAGAGACAGAGAGAGAGCCACAGACAGAGAGAGCCAGACAGAGACAGACAGAGACAGAGAGAGAGCCACAGACAGAGAGAGCCAGAGACAGAGAGAGAGCCACAGACAGAGAGAGAGCCAGAGACAGAGAGGGAGCCAGAGACAGAGAGAGAGCCACAGACAGAGAGAGAGCCACAGACAGAAAGAGAGCCACAGACAGAGAGAGAGCCACAAACAGAGAGAGAGCCACAGAGAGACAGTCAAAGACAGACAGAGACCGAGCACATATGGTCACCCCACCAGTAGGGTATAAAATATAAAATCTGCACTGCAGAAAACTCGGGACGGAATCACGGAATCCAGACATGATAAACGGAATTCAACATTATTGTTAATCATAAGTTTATCATAAGACATTGGTATTTTCCTGACACTTGTCGAGTCTACACTCTGTGTTGCCTTTAGCGATGATGCTAACGATAACCGTCTGTTGGTAGATGGAAAGGCTCTCTCAAAAACCTTCTCAAATAAATGTTAACTACAAAGTAGCCTCTTGCTCACCTGGTAGAATGACATCAGGATTATTTGCATCAATCCAGTGGCCATTCGTTTTGCACACTCTGCAATCACATGAGCGCTACACAAACATAGCTAACCAAATAGCAGTGTCTGGCTGGTGCCCAGTTGAATTAAAAGAGTAACTACACACAAAAATCTAAATTTCTTAGATTTTATCCCAGACCTCAAAAATGGTCTCCTGATGTTGTTTTTCAATTATTATAAAAATCAAAAAATTTAAGTGTGATTTTGAGAGCGAAATAATTAAAAAACTAGGAAAAACAAAAAACGGAGTTTGGGAAAGAACTAAATGGAAAATGGCAAAAAATACATCTTATCAACAAAAAAATACAGATTTTATAGAGGTCAAAGTATAGAGCAGCCCTGTGAGAAGACTGGATTCAGACAGGAGTCACAGCAGTGGGATCCTACAGGCATTAGGGGAGGAGGGGCCCTGCCATAGGGATTCTCATCTTCTGCGGCAGCTGTGCTGTGTGTATGCTGTGTGTGTGTGTTCTGATGAGACGCACACCTCTGCTTTGATCGACGCGCGCGCACACACACACACACACACACACACACACACACACACACACACACACACACACACACACACACACACACACACACACACACACACACACACACACACACACACACACACACACACACACACACACACACACACACACACACACACACACACACACACACACACACACACACACACACACACACACACACACACACAGCTCTGTTCTGCTCTACTGAACGGGGGCTTAGGATGGGAGTCGTGCACACAAACGCAGACACCTTCACGATGGTATTAAACATTTTGTATTGTAGATATGTGGTAGTGTAATAATGTTAAATGATGTACTGTTCTATATTTAGTTTTATATGTAATGTAAGTGCCTTAATGTGTTTGGACCCCATGAAGAGTAGCTGCTGCCTTGGCAGGAACTAATGGTGATCCCTAATAAATACAAATATCAACTATTAAATGATTGGGAAGCACAGAGAACTGAGAGGAGGTTGCCTGCTCCACCTCACTGACAAACAGTCTAATGACTCACACTGTGGCCCTCCCCAAAGCCCACTAAACTGATAACTCAACAGGAGATACAGAGATACACTCTTATCCAGAGAGTCATTAAACAGACTCTCTTATCCAGAGACACTACAGTAGTGAGTCATTTAACAGACTCTCTTATCCAGAGACACTACAGTAGTGAGTCATTTAACAGACGCTCTTATCCAGAGACACTACAGTAGTGAGTCATTTAGCAGACTCTCTGATCCAGAGACACTACAGTAGTGAGTCATTTAACAGACGCTCTGATCCAGAGACACTACAGTAGTTTTTCATACTGGTCCCCCGTGAGAATCGAACCCACAACCCTGGCGTTGCAAGCACCACACTCTACCAACCGATCCACACAGGACTTTTGGGAAACAAACAGGCTTAGTAGGCATCACTTAGAAACATCTCCTGGATTACAGCTTTACATTATATTCTATTAGCAGGCGCTCTTATCCAGACTCGTTTAGGATACAATAAGTGCATTCAAACAACTTCCTGATATTAGTATTCTACGTGAACCCTTTATTAAAAACAAACACAGAGTCAAGGATGACATGACATCTTTGGTATGAAACTGCTCTGTCAGTGTAAGAAATACATCTGGGATAAAAACAAGCGATCGCATCATAGATGGGTCTAATCTGTGCAATGCAAACAGAGAAAATGCCTTTTAGAGAATTTAGGTCCATTTAAAAATGTAGCCTATTTATTTTGCAGGAGGAAATAGCTATTTCACAGGAGACTTCACCCAATGTAGGGCTATACAGCCGTTCCCTCCCTATTCAGCCTCCATTGATATAATTTGGGTTTAGCGTTTTGCCTAAACCTCTATAAAAAAGGTTTTAAACTGATAAGAAATCAGGATCAGACTCTTAATCTTGTGTTTATTCAGGAGCGTTTCTGTTTTACTTTGACTCAAGGGCATCAACAATGCTAACGCCTCAAATAACATATCCCGCATATCAGACACTTAACCATAGAAACAAATGGGGGGTCCCGGGAATCGAACCCACTATGCTGGCATTGCAAGAGCTCGCCTATGCTCTAGTAACTGAGCTATAGAGGACCACACAGCCTTCACAGTTTGACATGCTTGGCTATGTGCAAGATGCTGTAATAAATGGCCTCTCTCTTAACTAAGCTCATTATATTAATTATCATTATTTTGGATGTCAAATTAGATGGATTTTAATGGACTTACGGTATAAAAATAACCCTAACTCTGCGTTTGCACTAGGAAGCGGCATCGAGCCATTCACTTTCAATGGAAGGAAATCGAGAGAAGCCGAGTGGGCGTGGGGAGCATTGAGCGACGGCGAGCATGGGCGAGGGAACTGAACAGGGCGGGGTCTAGAGACGTGGGTCTAGAAGCAGACAAGACGGCGTGAGAGCTGGCTCCGTCTCTGAGAGGAGAGATCCAGGGAGAATCAGAGGGAGGGAAGGGGAGGCCTCGGAGGAAACACAGAAGCCAGGAGGCCTGAGCCAGAGAGGGACAGACTGGCACACAGACACCAGACACACCACCAGACACAGCCAAGAACCAAGGAGCCAAGAACCACCACAACATTTACTGCATCAGCACCTTTAGAGATGGTATCTTATTCAGTGGCAATACCACAGAGAGCCAAAACCAATACAAGAGTAATTGGACTGTGTGGTTATAGCCTCGTTCTACATATTATAGCCCAATGCTGTTAGTACCATGGACAGAGTCATAACAATGACTAGGTCTACATAAACTATATATACAAAAGTAAGCGGACACCCCTTCAAATTAGTAGACTCGGCTATTTCAGTCAAACCAGTCGCTGACAGGTGTATAAAATTGAGCACACAGCCATGCAGAAATGAGTTTCCACGGCCGAGCAGCCTCAGCCTAAGATCAACATGCGCAATGCCAAGCGTCAGCTGGAGTGAAGCTCACCGCCAATGGCTCTCGTTCAGAGAGGAAACGCAATCTCTGGAGTGATGAATCATGCTTCACCATCTGGCAGTCCGAGAGATGAATCTGGGTTTGGCGAATGCCGGGAGAATGCTACCTGCCCCAATGCGTAGAAAGAGTGAAAGAGGCACAGACAGAGAGAGTGAGAGAGAGACAGAGACATAGAAAGAGAGAGAGCGAGAGAGCGAGAGAGACAGAGAGAGCGACAGAGAGAGAGAGAGAGCACAAGAGACACAGGGAGAGAGAGAGAGCAAGTGAGAGAGCGAGAGAGAGAGACACAGAGACAACACTGAGTGTACAGTTAAAGTCAGAAGTTTACATACACTTAGGTTGGAGTCATTAAAACTCATTTATCAACCACTCCACAAAGTTCCTGTTAACAAACTATTGTTTTGGCAAATCGGTTAGGACATCTACTTTGTGCATGACACAAGTCATTTTTCCAACAGTTCTTTACAGATTATTTCACTTATAATTCACTGTATCACAATTCCAGTGGGTCAGAAGTTTACATACACTAAGTTGACTACGCCTTTAAACAGCTTGGAAAATTCCAGAAAATTATGTCATGGCTTTAGAAGCTTCTGATAGGCTAATTGACATAATTTGAGTCAATTGGAGGTGAACCTGTGGATGTATTTCAAGTCCTACCTTCAAACTCAATGCCTCTTTGCTTGAGATCTTGGGAAAATCAAAAGAAATCAGCCAATTGTAGACCTCCACAAGTCTGGTTCATCCTTGGGTGCAATTTACAAACTCCTGAAGGTACCACGTTCATCTGTACAAACAATAGTCCGCGAGTTTAAACGCCATGGGACCATGCAGCCATCATACCGCTCAGGAAGGAGACACGTTCTGTCTCCTAGAGATGAACGTAGTTTGGTGCGAAAAGTGCAAATCAATCCCAGAACAACAGCAAAGGACCCTGTGAAGATGCTGGAGGAAACAGGTACAAAAGTATCTATATCCACAGTAAAACGAGTCCTACATTGATATAACCTGATGGGCCGCTCAGCAAGGAAGAAGCCACTGCTCCAAACCCTCATAAAAAAAGCCAGACTACGGTTTGCAACTGCACAGAAATGTCCTCTGGTCTAATGAAACAAAAATATAACATTTTGGCCATAATGACCATTGTTGTGTTCGGAGGAAAAAGGGGAAGGCTTGCAAGCCGAAAAACACCCTCCCAACCGTGAAGCACAGGGGTGGCAGCATCATGTTGTGAGGGTGCTTTGCTGCAGGAGGGAGTGGTGCACTTCGCAAAATAGATGGCTGCAAGAGGAAGGAAAATTGTGTGGATATATTGAAGCAACATCTCAAGACATCAGTCAGGAAGTTAAAGCTTGGTCGCAAATGGGTCTTCCAAATGGACAATGGCCCCAAGCATACTTCCAAAGTTGTGACAAAATGGCTTAAAGACAACAAAGTCAAGGTATTGGAGTGGCCATCACAAAGCCCTGACCTCAATCCTATAGAAAATGTGTGGGCAGAACTGAAAAAGCGTGTGCGAGCAAGGAGGCCTACAAACCTGACTCAGTTTCAACAGCTCTGTCAGGAGGAATGGGCCAAAATTCACACAACTTATTGTGGGAAGCTTGTGGAAGACTATCCGAAACATTTGACCCAAGATAAACAATTTAAAGGCAATGATACGAAATACTAATTGAGTGTATGTAAACTTATGAACCACTGAGAATGTGATGAAAGAAATAAAAGCTCAAATAAATTACTCTCTCTACTATTATTCTGACATTTCACATTCTTAAAAATAAAGTGGCGATCCTAACTGACCTAAGATGGGGGAATTTTTATTAGGATTAAATGTCAGGAATTGTGAAAAACTGAGTTTAAATGTATTTATCTAAACTTCCAACTTCAACTGTATGTACATGCTAAAGGGATAGTTTACTTCTAGTAAGGAGATGTTGAAGTGAACTATCCCTTTAAGGAGATGTTGAAGTGAACTATCCCTTTAAGGAGATGTTGAAGTGAACTATCCCTTTAAGTAGATGTTGAAGTGAACTATCCCTTTAAGGAGATGTTGAAGTGAACTATCCCTTTAAGGAGATGTTGAAGTGAACTATCCCTTTAAGGAGATGTTGAAGTGAACTATCCCTTTAAGTAGATGTTGAAGTGAACTATCCCTTTAAGTAGATGTTGAAGTGAACTATCCCTTTAAGGAGATGTTGAAGTAAAGGTTATTGTAATTTCAGTGACTATCTGCAACTAGGCCTAGATTCAGAATGATACAGCCCCACAAAACATTCGAGGTCATCAATACATCAATAGATGTACTATATACATATATTTATATACATAAATACTTTATGAAGGAGGGGAACATAAAAATAAAGGAGAACTATTTAGTCAAATTCTCAAAAAGACATATAAGAGGCAAGTAAGTTGCCCAGAAATGTTTTGAATCTTCTCCGGAAGATTGATAGTAGGAGGGCGTTTGGTCACAAATCACGGCTTAAGATCTTTGCGTTTGGAAGCGGTTCACTTTTATAGCAAAACAAAACACATCTTTCTTTCCAGCCCTGCATCCTTTCTCAATGCGACGACTGACACTAAAAATCTGTAGCAACTCTCTCTGAGGCACCGAACAGCCATAAAGAGTTTATCAAACTCAGTTTATAATGCAGACATTACTTTTTCAAAGATACCATGTTAGCGACAATGTTTCCATGACATTTAGGCTATACCTTTATTACTAAATAAAAACTGAGTTCTCTATGGCAGTGGGAGCTTCCATCGCTCCCTGGGTGCCCCCTCAATATGATCCAAATCTCAACCCACAAGTCAGATTCCACAGCCACAAATTCAAAATTAGCTCAAAAAATGTATTTAAGGTTAGCAGTGTGGTTAAGGTTAAGGATAGGTTTAAAATCCGATTTTAGTAGAGGAATTGTAAAGATGGGTGGAGTTGAGCCATAATTCTAACTTTGTGGCTGTGTTAACTAGTGATTCTGGATTATTGGGTTATTCGGCCGTTTACTCCCACAGGGGTTCTGTAGTACTGCTGCTGAAGAAACACTCGACACCAACTCACAAATTCAATTGACAACATAACTTGACCCCCCTCTCCGTTTGACGGATGTAGCCAGACTACATTTTTTTTACCAGCCTAGCCAAGCAGCTCAGGAGCATGAAAACAAAGATATTGTGTCAGGCCTAGCCTAAGTATATTCAGGGCAAGCTATCCACTCAAGGTGCAAAAGCTATTTTTCAATCGCCATAACAGCATCAAGGTTGAGAGGTAAGGACTCAACCAGTATTAATGTAATGTATTGTATGAGTGTTCAGAAAGATGACAAAGACTCATAAATCTTGCATAGGATGACGTCACTCGTCCCTCAACCAATCAGTGCAGGCGGAATGCGAGGTGGGAGTGAGCAGTCAGTCAGACAACTTCGGGATGAAAATATGTGCGCAGATTATTTGCTTTGTATGCGTTAGCCTAGCCCTACCTGTATTAAAAAAAGGACATCTTTGGTCGAATTATTCACACACTCAGAATTCACTGCTTCAACTTCAGCAGCCTACCTTTTTCCTAGTTGGGCATGTGAGATCAAGTGTGCCTCATATGTGTGTGTGGTCTCATTGATATAGAGTAGGCTGCCTATGCTGAGAATCACTGGCAGTTATTTACTTCCTAAATATGGATATAGTTTACTACATTGCCTAGAAATAAATAAATATTGATCACCCCTATTTGTCTCCGTCTGAAAATTGTCCCACTCCTGAAAAGGTAGTCTATAAAAAATAGCTCAAGAGAAAGAGAAATTCTCTCCAACTCTGTTCCCTTCAAACTACATCTAACATATTGTCTGATATAACCCAGTAATACAGATAACTGAATGCAAGGGGCCACGTGAGAAACGTTGGTAATTTAACCTAGGCTATTTCTGCACATTTTGATATTGCCTATAGGGCGCAACATTTCTGGAACCATGGTTGGCAAGAGAGTTGCATCACATGCACCTAAAATAACATTGAAGGGCCTGCGGTTGGGTTTGGGATCAGTTTTTGTAGCTGCGGGTGGGAGTCAGACAGAAAGCCAGCAGGATGAAAAGCTGTAGGTGCGGGATGAAGAAATGAAACCCGGGCAGACCTCGACTGGTCTAGACTAGCAGCAGCCTGAAGACCATGTCATGAGACGGGTAGGTTTGAGGCAGTCCGCTATCTACATCATGCCTTCAGATTACATCTATGGACTAGGCCAGTTTCTCTAAATTCATTGCGGTGGTCATGGCTTATGACTGGATGGCTGTGACAGGATACATTGTAGAAGATGGCTGACAGACATGGCAGATCTGCTTCTAGCTCCTAAGCATATTTGCAGTATATATCTATGTTATTTCTTACATTATTAGCCCAGAACGTTTGTGTTATTACATACAGCTGGAAATAACTTTTGGATATCAGAGTGGCGGTAACTCACCAGCATTACAACCAGAAATACAACTTTCCCAAATTGGATCCTTTGTTCATAACCCCCGGGCAATTGAACTTATCCCAAAGGCTGCTCCAAGACGGCGCTGGCAGAGAAGAGGTATTTGGAGTGGGATTCTAGTCCGACTCAGGAGGCGTGCACACCATCCACCGCTTCCGCGCATATTACTTGCTAATGTTCAGTCCCTGGACAATAAAGTTGATTAGCTCAGGGCGAGGATCTCATTACAGAGAGACATCAGGGACTGTAACATACTCTGTTTCACGGAATCATGGCTCTCTCGGGATACACTGTCCCCGTCCATACTGCCAGCTGTGTTCTCAGTACATGACACAGACAGGAATAAAGAACTTTGGATATACTGTCCCCATCCATACAGCCAGCTGGGTTCTCAGTACATGACACAGACAGGAATAAAGAAGTCTGGATATGCTGTCCCCGTCCATACAGCCAGCTGGGTTCTCAGTACATTAATCAGACAGGAATAAAGATCTCTGGATATACTGTCCCCATCCATACAGCCAGCTGGGTTCTCAGTACATGACACAGACAGGAATAAAGAACTCTCTGAGAAGAAGAAAAGCAGTGGTGCATGTTTCATGATTAACAACTCATGGTGTGATTGTGACAACATACAGAAACTCAAGTCCTTTCATTCATCCGACCTAGAATACCTCACAATCAAAAATGCCGACTACACCGACGTCTTGCTGCCCAACAAGCTAAACGCCTTCTTTGCCCGCTTTGAGGATAACGCAGTGCCACCACAATGGTCCGCTACCAAGGGCTGTGGGCTCTCATTCTCCGTGGCCGAAGTGAGTAAGACATTTAAGCGTATTAACCCTCTCAAGGCTGCCGACCCCCTTAGCCGCATTCTCAGAGCATGCACAGACCAGCTGGCTAGAGTGTTTACAGACATATTCAATCTCTCCCTATCCCGGGCTGCTGTTCCGACTTGCTTCAAGATGTCCACCATAGTTCCTGTACCCAAGAAAGCTAAGGTAACTGAGCTAAATGACTATAGCCCCGTAGTACTCACTTCTGTCATCATGAAGAGCTTTCAGAGGCTAGTTAAGGATCATATCACCTCTACCTTACCTGACACCCTAGACCCACTTCAATTTGCTTACCGCCCCAATAGATCCACAGACGATGCAATCACCATTGCACTGCACACTGCCCTATCCCATCTGGACAAGAGGAATACCTATGTAAGAATGCTGTTCATTGACTATAGCTCAGCCTTCAACACCATAGTCCCCTCCAAGTTCATCATTAAACTCGGGGCCCTGGGTCTGAACCTGCCCTGTGAAACTGGGTCCTGGACTTCCCGACGGACCACCCGCAGGTGGTGAAGATAGGAAACAACACCTCCACTACGCTGATCCTCAACACAGGGGCCCCACAAGGGTGCGTGCTCAGCCCCCTCCTGTATGCCCTGTTAACCCATGACTGCGTGGCCACACACACCTCCAACTCAATCATCAGGTTTGCAGATGACAACAGTAGTAGGCCTTATTACCATCAATGACGAGACAGCCTACAGGGAGGAGGTGAGGGCCCTGGGAGAGTGGTGCCAGGAAAATAACCTCTCCCTCAACAAAACTAAGGAGCTGATTGTGGACTTCAGAGGGAGCACGCACCTATCCACATTGACGAAACCACAGTGGAGAAGGTGAAGTTTCAAGTTCCTCAGAGTACAGTTCCCTGACAATCTGAAATGGTCCACCCACACAGACAGTGTGGTGAAGAAGGCGCAACAGTTCCGATTCAACCTCAGGAGGCTGAAGAAGTTTGTATTGGCCCCTAAGACCCTCACAAACTTTAACAGATGCACAATTGAAAGCATGCTGTCGGGCTGTACGGCAACTAGCCCACAGCCGCAGGGCTCTCCAGAGGGTGGTGAGGTCTGCCCAACTCATCACCGGAGGCACACTGCCTGCCGTCCAGGACACCTACAGCACCCGATGTCACAGGAAGGCCAAAAGATCATGAAGGACATCAACCACCAGAGCCACTGCCTGTTCACCCCGCTATCATCCAGAAAGCGAGGTCAGTACAGGTGCATCAAAGCTGGGACCGAGAGACTGAAAAACAGCTTCTATCTCAAGGCCATCAGACTGCTAAATAGCCATCACTGGTCGGCTACCACACGGTTACTCAACCCTGCACCTTAGAGGCTGCTGCCCTATGTACATAGACATCACTGGCTACTTTAATAATGGAACACTAGTCACTTTAATGTTTACATACTGCTTCACTAATTCCATATGTATGCACTGTATTTTAGTCAATGCCACTCCTAATATTTATATATTTCTTAATTCCATTCTATTTATTTGAGATTGGTGTATTATTTAGATATTACTCCAAATTTGGAGCTAAGAACACAACTATTTCGCTACACCCGCAAAAACATCTGATAAATACGTGTATGTGACTAATAACATTTGATTTGATTTGTTTACAGGGGCCCACAGGGAAATCTAAAAGGCTTTAAGGGGAGGGGTCACAACACAACATGGTTCTGGAACCCACTGGTCTGGGTATTGATTAAAGTACCAAAGAGAAGGAGATCAAATGGCATGCAGTCTCAGGAGGAGGGTCAGCAATTGTAGTCTCGAAGGCAATGTCACGTGACTGCATAATGTGTGATGACCATCATGTCATAGCTTTGGGGAGAGAGCGTATGTGTAGCCCTATAATAAAGGCTGAGAGGGCATTAAATGATTACACGATGCTGGCGAGACTGTTTGGAGCTGGCCATTACTACAGTTTCTTGATTCATAATTGTGCCCCAGTGCCATTAGCGAAAACATGGCAAGACCGACTCACACGAAAGAACCTTATTAGCAGCTAGATTCAATGACTTTTCCTAGGGGGACCTGCAGTTTCAAATGTCACAATTCAATCCCACACTGAATAAAAACCATTGTCCTTGCAGCAGCCTTGCTAATCGTCTTGACAGTCTCCAAAAACATGTTTTCTCCAGACCACTCTCTCCACTATGAGGCCAGGGACAAATGTGCTGCACTGGTGTCAGAAGTAGGATGGCGCTACCATGAGGCCATCTGTTATATGGGAAAGGCTGCAGATAAAAATAAAGACACCCGAAGGAACCTGCGACTGAACCACGGACAGCACCGCGGTCAGCGAGGTCAACAGTTTCAGCACCATGGCCACTGAACAGCACCAAACCCACCTCCGAGCTGGATATGAGAAGATTCAGCACACCTGTGTCAGTCTAGTTGTGTAGGCTCTGTTCAGGAATGGCTGCTATTACTAAGTAAGAGTGAGAGTCTACTTTGGGGATAAACTGTGCTTTGTCAGAGATGGAGATCTTTAAAATTACAAAAATAAGACTATGGCATGTGCAAGTGAATCACAACAGTGCGGCGTGTCAAAGTTATGTCAATGTTAAAAGCACAAGTCAAGGC
The DNA here is from genome assembly GCF_057628025.1 of Oncorhynchus mykiss. NCBI lineage: Eukaryota > Metazoa > Chordata > Actinopteri > Salmoniformes > Salmonidae > Oncorhynchus > Oncorhynchus mykiss. The sequence continues at coordinate 7,703,989 of NC_143032.1, forward strand.
TCTTACTTCTCCATTTCCACCGATCGGCTCGTTGCAGTCACTGTCCGTTCCTGAGTTGGAAAATGTGAAGACTGCATTGGTCCCAGTCGGGGAAGGTGTTGATAAAATATCTTTCCTCCATCCCCGCTTCAGTTGCCGACACCAATCTCATTACTTTGGACACGTCGTCTCCCATTTCAACCTGGATAAAACAAAGATCCACTTCTATCTGGAATTTTATTCCTCATCATGTCTTCTCTACTTTTGGTGGCCTTAACTTCATGTTGTTTTGCAATTATAATATTGACAAAGTTCCAGTGAAACTTTCTGCTTTTCATCGGCAGGTTTTCTTGTCATGGTCCTTGGGGCGGCAGGGTAGCCTAGTGGTTAGCGCGTTGGACTAGCGTTGGACTAGTAACCAGAAGGTTGCAAGTTCAAACCCCCGAGCTGTCATTCTGCCCCTGAACAGGCAGTTAACCCGCCGTCATTGAATATAAGAATTTGTTCTTAACTGACTTGCCGAGTTAAATAAAGGTAAAATAAAAAGTCCTTGTGTAATTGTAATGTGATATTGCACCCCCTAGCTCAAGTGTCCATTGTTTGTAATCTATGTATGCTTCATGTGCTTTATGTATTGATTTGTTGTTAATAAAAAAATTACAATTTTTTTTAAAAAAGTCTCCCATTTCAACCGCAGCTCGTCAAGGTCAAAATGTGTACGGACCTGTTGGTATACAGGAAAGCGCGTTTTAAAATGAGGAAATAGATTACCAATATATTTCGCTTGTGGAACAGGACTCTGAATAAATCTAGTTTGTCAATAGCCTACGAGTAGCGAAATATAGGACAAGTTTTGTCAAAAAAGAAAAACAGATTTTGAGTCCAAACACCTGTGGAAAAGGAGGATACAAAAAATGAATTAATGGTGGCTATCTGTTAATGATAAGGAATGTATTCTCAGAGCGCAAATAGCAATAAAACGTAGTTCCTCAATCAAAAAGTTAGTTAATCTGAATCAGGGCAACTAATAGATTTTCTTTTTGCAAAATGTTTATAATGAAATCATAAAACGGGCAGAGAATTAGGCTAATGACTAAAGCAAACATGAAAGCAATGAACGCCTAAATGAAAAGTGATCAGACATGAGTGGTCACATAAAGCTATAGCCTACTGCAAAGGGCATTGTCAATTGACAAAATCAAACCCACAATTCAACACTCAGAATACTAATGAACATAAAAACTCTTCAGTCTCACCAATGTTTGATATCAAATAATGACCATATAATGCAGTTAGTTTGTCTGCAGCAGCAGTTGCAAGCGCTTCATCGATGCAGGGGGGGGGTGGACTCGAAGTCTTCAACACATCCAGGTTGAATCACATGCATTATGCAGCTCTCTTTGTGCCGATCTTGTGAGACCAAATTTGAGTCCGAGCATCGGAGGAAACAGATGAGGTTTCTGCTGTGTACCGATTTCCCGCACCCGCATGGATTATGCTACAGCCCCCCCCCCCCCCCCCCCCCTCGCTCGTTCACTCATACCTTTAACTCTCGGCATTACTTTTCATTGACAGGGTCAAGTGATTCTGCTGGAGAAATAACAATGCCATTCTATTCTCTTCTGCACACTCTGTGCATTTGTCAACCAAAAGAGATTAGGCCTGCTTTGTTTATGCATTTTCTATCAGGCTATACAAAAATGAGTCAGGTTATTCTATGTGAGGAGTGAGTAGGCTCGGATTCAGGTCTTTCATTTATTATATCAGCATCAAAGCTATTCCTCACCAAAGCCATTGCAGAAAGGGTTAACATAAAAGGAATTAAGAGTGAACACACTAAAGACATTTTATTTCACTATGTTTATTTCACCTTGCTCGTACCTCTGCAATATTACTTACTGAGAACATTAATAACAGAGTGAAATACAATTTCAGCAATTTGTCCACTCACACCCAAAAAAGCTATCAGTCAGCTTGTCCCTAGATATCAGGTACTCCATATCTCCACCAGCTAATGGTTCTTCCCCCTTGACATAGCTATCAGCCAGCAAAGGGATTGGTTTAGGCTGGAAACAGACCTACACATACTGTAAATACTAGAAGTGTAGGGATGTAGGTTAACAAGTATTCATCCCAAGGGCTTATGAATGTATGCTTAAAGTATATAATACAATTAATTCAAACTCCTTCCCCTTTTCCAAATTTTTTACTTTACAGACATATTGTAAAATTGATTCAATTAATTTGTTTCCTCATCAATCTACACACAGCCAAGACAATGCAGGAGTGGCTTCGGGACAAGTCTCTTAATGTCCTTGAGTGGCCCAGCCAGAGACCGGACTTGAACACGATCGAACATCTCTGGAGAGACATGAAAACAGCTGTGCAGCAACACTCCCCATCCACCCTGAGAGGATCTGCAGAAAAGAATGTGGAAAAACTCCCCAAATACAGGTGTGCCAGGCTTGTAGCGTCATACCCAAGAAGACTCGAGGCTGTAATCGACGCCAAAGGTGCTTCAACAAAGTACTGAGTAAAAGGTCTGAATAGTTATGTAAATGTGATATTTCAGTTTTTACATTTGTATAAATTAGTAAAAAAAATAAAAAATCCTGTTTTTGCTTGTCATTATGGGATATTGTGTCTAGATTGATGAGGGAATTTAAAGTATATATAATTTTAGAATAAGGCTGTAACCTATCAACATTTTAAAAAGGTCAAGGGGTCTGAATACTTTTCGAAGGAACTGTAGATGTGAGAATAATGAACATGGTACAGTTGGTCTGTGTAGGTGGGTGTCTTATATGTCAATGAAAATGTCATATTTGTCTACCAGAAAAAAAACATTTCTGGATTAAAAGGGGCAACACAAGACAACTTGAAACTGAGAATTCAATGCCAATCAGGTCAACATGTTGGTTTAGACAGCCATTCTAGGGAATAATAACAACTAAAGAACAATCTAGACCTGTTCCTTTAAGAGCACCAAGATGTGTCTTTTTGCTTTAATAACTGATGCAACAACAAAGATGCTAATAGCAGCAATTCAGCATCGCTGAAGCGGACAGTGACATCCTGTTGGAGTTCAGCAACTGGATATTGGACAGCGACATCCTTTTGAAGTTCAGCACCTGGGTACTGGACAGCGACATCATTTTGAAGTTCAGCACCTGGGTACTGGACAGCGACATCACACCATTGTGGGAATCTCTGAAGATAAATGAGAATAGGCCTATTCCACGACTGGTCTATCGACGTCACCGCACGAAGAGGCAAAAATAGACTTACCCCCATCGCGACGTCCCCCATAGTCTAACTTGCTAGCCCCGGTCTGCTAACTGCTAGCTTGCCTGCCCCGGTCTGCTAACTGCTAGCTTGCCTGCCCCGTTCTGCTAACTGCTAGCTTGCCTGCCCCGGTCTGCTAACTGCTAGCCCCTACTAACAGCTTGCTCGCTAACCCGGTCTGCTAACTGCTAGCTTGTTTAGCCCCGGCCTACTAACTGTTAGCATGTTAGCATTGGCCTGCTAACTGTCTGAATCGCCGTGTCCCCAGTCAGCCCAACCACTCACTGGACCCATTTGTTCACTTGTCTACGCATGCCTCTCTCTAATATCAATATGCCTCGTCCATTACTGTCCTGGTTAGTGATTACTGTCTTATTTCACTGTAGAGCCTCTAACCCTGCTCAATATGCCTTAACCAACCATGTTGTCCCACCTTCTACATATGCGATGACATCACCTGGTTTAAACGCCTCTAGAGACTATATCTCTCTCATCATTACTAAATGCCTAGATTTACCTACAATGTACTCACATCCTACCTTACCTTTGTCTGTACGCTATGCCTTGAATCTATGCTATCGTGCCCAGAAACCTGCTCATTTTACTCTCTGTTCCGAACGTGCTAGACGGCCAGTTCATATAGCATTTAGCCGTACCCTTATCCTACTTCTCCTCTGTTCCTCTGGTGATGTAAAGGTTAATCCAGGTCCTGCAGTGCCTAGCTCCACTCCCACTCACCAGGTGCTCTCATTTGTAACAGTAAAAGCCTTGGTTTCATGCATGTTAACATTAGAAGCCTACTCCCTAAGTTTGTTTTACTCACTGCTTTAGCACACTCTGCCAACCCGGATGTCTTAGACGTGTCTGAATCCTGGCTTAGGAAAACCGCCAAAAACCCTTTAACATTTTCCGCAAAGATAGAACTGCCAAAGGGGGCGGTGTTGCAATCTACTGCAAAGATAGCCTGCAGAGTTCTGTCCTACTATCCAGGTCTGTACCCAAACAATTTGAGCTTCTACTTCTAAAAATTTAACTTTCCAGAAACAAGTCTCTCACTGTTGCCGCTTGCTATAGACCTCCCTCTGCCCCCAGCTGTGCCCTCGATACCATATGTGAATTGATTGCCCCCATCTATCGTCTGAGTTCGTGCTACTAGATGACCTAAACTGGTACATGCTTAACACCCTGGCCATCCTACAATCCAAGCTTGATGCCCTCAATCTCACACAAATTATCAATGTACCTACAACTCCAAATCCGTAAACACGGGCACCCTCATAGATGTCATCCTAACGAACTCGCCCTCCAAATACACCTCTGCTGTTTTCAATCAAGATCTCAGCGATCACTGCCTCATTGCCTGCATCCGTAATGGGTCTGCGACCAAACAACCACCCCTCATCACTATCAAACGTTCCCTAAAACACTTCTGCGAGCAGGCCTTTCTAATCGACCTTGCCGGGATATCCTGGAATGACACTGACCTCATCCCGTCAGTAGATGATGCCTGGCTATTGTTTAAAAGTGCCATCCTCACCATCTTAAATTATCATGCCCCATTCAAAAAATGTACAACCAGGAATAGATATAGTCCTTGGTTCACTCCAGACCTGTCTGCCCTTGACCAGCACAAAAACATCCTGTGGCGTTCTGCATTAGCATCTTATAGCCCTGCGATATGCAACTTTTCAGGGAAGTTAGGAACAAATATACACAGGCAGTTAGGACAGCTAAGGTTAACTTTCTCAAACAGAAATTTGCGTCCTGTAGTACTACCTCAAAAAAGTTCTGGGACACTGTAAAATCCATGGAGAATAAGAGCACCTCCTCCCAGCTGCCCACTGCTCTGAGGCTAGGAAACACTGTCACCACCGATAAATCGTCTATAATTGAGAATTTCAATAAGCATTTCTCTACGGCTGGCCATGGTTTCCACCTGGCTACCCCTACCCCGGTCAACTGCCCGGCACCCTCCACAGCAATCCGCCAAAGCCCCCACCATTTCTCCTTCACCCAAATCCATATAGCTGATGTTCTGAAAGAGCTGCAAAATCTGGACCCCTACAAATCAGCCGGGCTAGACAATCTGGACCCTCTCTTTCTAAAAATTATCTGCCGAAATTGTTGCCACCCCTATTACTAGCCTGTTCAACCTCTCTTTCATATCGTCTGAGATTCCCAAAGATTGGAGGGCTGCAGCGGTCATCCCCCTCTTCAAATGGGGTGACACTCTAGACCCAAACTGCTACAGACCTATATCTATCCTACCCTGGCTTTCTAAGGTCTTCGAAAGTCAAGTTAACAAAACAGATTACCGTCCATTTCGAATCCCACCGTACCTTCTCCGCTATGCAATCTGGTTTCAGAGCTGGTCATGGTTGCACCTCAGCCATGCTCAAGGTCCTAAATGATATTATAACCGTCATCAATAAGATAAATTACTGTGCTGCCGTATTCACGACCTGGCCAAGGTTTTTGACTCTGTCAATCACCACATTCTTATTGTGTTGCTAACATTTACAATAGCAAATTTCAAATTACAAAAAAAGAAATGACGTTTTTGTCTTTTGAGCTTCTAGTCATGAAATCTATGCAGCCTACTCAATCACTTTTTATAGCTACTGTTTCCAGGCCTCCTGGGCCATATACAGCGTTCCTCACTGAGTTCCCTGAATTCCTATCGGGCCTTGTAGTCATAGCAGATAATATTCTAATTTTTGGTGATTTTAATATTCACATGGAAAAGTCCACAGACCCACTCCAAAAGGCTTTCGGAGCCATCATCGACTCAGTGGGTTTTGTCCAACATGTCTCTGGACCTCTTCCGACTAGCTTGGAAAGACAGTACCGTGCAGTATCGAAGAGCTCTCACTGCTGCTCGATCATCCTATTTTTCCAACTTAATCGAGGAAAATAAGAACAATCCAACATTTATTTTTGATACTGTCGTAAAGCTAACTAAAAAGCAGCATTCCCCAAGTGAGGATGGCTTTCACTTCAGCAGTAAAAAATTCATGAACTTCTTTGAGGAAAAGATCATGATTATTAGAAAGCAAATTACGGACTCCTCTTTAAATCTGCATATTCCTCCAAAGCCCAATTGTCCTGAGTCTGCACAACTCTGCCAGGACCTAGGATTAAGAGAGACACTCAAGTGTTTTAATACTATATCTGTTGACACAATGATGAAAATAATCATGGCCTCTAAACCTTCAAGCTGCCTACTGGACCCTATTCCAACTAAACTACTGAAAGAGCTACTTCCTGTGCTTGGCCCTCCTATGTTGAACATAATAAACGGCTCTCTATCCACCGGATGTGTACCAAACTCACTAAAAGTGGCAGTAATAAAGCCTCTCTTGAAAAAGCCAAACCTTGACCCAGAAAATATAAAAAACTATCGGCCTATATCGAATCTTCGATTCCTCTCAAAAATGTTAGAAAAAGCTGTTGCACAGCAACTCACTGCCTTCCTGAAGACAAACAATGCATACGAAATGCTTCAGTCTGGTTTTAGACCCCATCATAGCACTGAGACTGCACTTGTGAAGATGGTAAATTACCTTTTAATGGCGTCAGACCGAGGCTCTGCATCTGTCCTCGTGCTCCTAGACCTTAGTGCTGCTTTTGATACCATCAATCACCACATTATTTTGGAGAGATTGGAAACCCAAATTGGTCTACACAGACAAGTTCTGGCATGGTTTAGATCTTATCTGTCGGAAAGATATCAGTTTGTCTCTGTGAATGGTTTGTCCTCTGACAAATCAACTGTAAATGTCGGTGTTCCTCAAGGTTCTGGTTTAGGACCACTATTGTTTTCACTATATATTTTACCTTGTGGGGATGTCATTCGAAAACATAATGTTAACTTTCACTGCTTTGCGGATGACACAGAGCTGTACATTTCAATGAAACAATGTGAAGCCCCAAAATTTGCCCTCGCTAGAAACCTGTGTTTCAGACATAAGGAAGTGGATGGCTGCAAACGTTCTACTTTTAAACTCGGACAAAACAGAGATGCTTGTTCTAGGTCTCAAGAAACAAAGAAATCTTCTGTTGAATCTGACAATTAATCTTGATGGTTGTACAGTTGTCTCAAATAAAACTGTGAAGGACCTCGGCGTTACTCTGGACCCTGATCTCTCTTTTGACGAACATGTCAAGACTGTTTCAAGGACAGCTTTTTTCCATCTACGTAACATTGCAAAAATCAGAAACTTTCTGTCCAAAAATGATGCAGAAAAATTAATCCATGCTTTTGTTACTTCTCGGTTAGACTACTGCAATGCTCTACTTTCCGGCTACCTAGATAAAGCATTAAATAAACTTCAGTTAGTGCTAAATACGACTGCTAGAATCCTGACGAGAACCAAAAAATTATCATATTACTCCCGTGCTAGCCTCCCTACACTGGCTTCCTGTTAAGGCAAGGGCTGATTTCAAGGTTTTACTGCTAACCTACAAAGCATTACATGGGCTTGCTCCTACCTATCATTCAGATTTGGTCCTGCCGTACATACCTACACGTACGCTACGGTCACAAGGTGCAGGCCTCCTAATTGTCCCTAGAATTTCGAAGCAAACAGCTGGAGGCAGGGCTTTCTCCTATAGAGCTCCCATTTTATGGAATGGTCTGCCTACCCATGTGAGGGACGCAGACTCGGTCTCAACCTTTAAGTCTTTACTGAAGACTCGTCTCTTCAGTCGGTCATATGATTGAGTGTAGTCTGGCCCAGGAGTGTGAAGGTGAACGAACCACGCTCTGGAGCAACGAACCACCCTTGCTGTCTCTGCCTGGCCGGTTCCCCTCTCTCCACTGGGATTCTCTGCCTCTAACCCTATTACAGGGGCTGAGTCACTGGCTTACTGGGGCTCTTTCATGCCGTCCCCATGAGGGGTGCGTCACTTGATTGGGTTGAGTCACTGACGTGATCTTAATGTCTGAGTTGGCGCCCCCCCTTGGGTTGTGCCGTGGCGGAGATCTTGGTGGGCTATACTCGGCCTTGTCTCAGGATGGTAAGTTGGTGGTTGAAGATATCCCTCTAGTGGTGTGGGGGCTGTGCTTTGGCAAAGTGGGTGGGGTATCCTTCCTGTTTGGCCCTGTCCGGGGGTATCATCATATGGGGCCACAGTGTCTCCTGACCCCTCCTGTCTCAGCCTCTAGTATTTATGCTGCAGTAGTTTATGTGTTGGAGGGCTAAGGTCAGTTTGTTATATCTGGAGTACTCCTCTTGTCTTATTCTGTGTCCTGTGTGAATTTAGGTATGCTCTCTCTAATTCTCTCTTTCTCTCTTTCATTCTCTCTCTCAGAGGACCTGAGCACTAGGACCATGCCTCAGGACTACCTGGCATGATGGCTCCTTGCTGTCCCCAGTCCACCTGGCCGTGCTGCTGCTCCAGTTTCAACTGTTCTGCCTGCGGCTATGGAACCCTGACATGTTCCCTGGACATGCTACCTGTCCCAGACCTGCTGTTTTCAACTCTCTAGAGACAGCAGGAGTGGTAGAGATACTATTAATGATCGGCTATGAAAAGCCAACTGGCATTTACTCCTGAGGTGCTGACTTGCTGCACCCTCGACAACTACTGTGATTATTTTTATTTGACCATGCTGGTCATTTATGAACATTTGAACATCTTGGCCATGTTCTGTTATAATCTCCGCCCGGCACAGCCAGAAGAGGACTGGCCAACCCTCATAGCCTGGTCCCTCTCTAGGTTTCTTCCTAGGTTTTGGCCTTTCTAGGGAGTTTTTCCTAGCCACCGCGCTTCTACACCTGCATTGCTTGCTGTTTGTTGTTTTAGGCTGGGTTTCTGTACAGCACTTTGAGATATCAGCTGATGTAAGAAGGGCTATATAAATATATTTGATTTGATTTGATTTATTGGCAGACTCGACAGCCTTGGTTTCTCAAATGATTGCCTCGCCTGGTTTACCAACTACTTCTCAGACAGAGTTCAGTGTGCCAAATCGGAGGGCCTGTTGTCCAGACCTCTGGCAGTCTCTATGGGGGTGCCACAGGGTTCAATCCTCGGGCCGACTCTCTTCTCTGTATACATCAATGATGTTGCTCTTGCTGCTGGGGATTCTCTGATACACCTCTACGCAGATGACACCATTCTGTATACTTCCTGCCGCTCTTTGGACACTGTGTTAACTAACCTCCAGATGAGCTTCAATGCCATACAACTCTCCTTCCGTGGCCTCCAACTGCTCTTAAATGCAAGTAAAACTAAATGCATGCTCTTCAACCGATCGCTGCCCACACCTGCCCGCCCGTCCAGAATCCCTACTCTGGACGGTTCTGACTTAGAATATGTGGACAACTACAAATACCTAGGTGTCTGGTTAGACTGTAAACTCTCCTTCCAAACTCACATTAAGCATCTCCAATCCAAAATTAAATCTAGAATCGGCTTCCTATATCGCAACAAAGCATCCTTCACTCATGCTGCCAAACGTACCCTCGTAAAACTGACCATCCTACCGATCCTCGACTTCGGTGATGTCATTTACAAAATAACCTCCAACACTCTACTCAACAAACTGGATGCAGTCTATCACAGTGTCATCCGTTTTGTCACCAAAGCCCCATACACTACCCACCATTGCGACCTGTACACTCTCGTTGGCTGGCCCTCGCTTCATACTCGTCGCCAAACCCACTGGCTCCAGGTCATCTATAAGTCTCTGCCAGGTAAATCCACGCCTTATCTCAGCTCACTGGTCACCATAGCAGCACCCACTCGTAGCACGGGCTCCAGCAGGTCTATCTCACTGGTCACCCCCAAAGCCAATTCATCCTTTGATCGTCTTTCCTTCCGGTTCTCTGCTGCCAATGACTGGAACGAACTGCAAAAATCTCTGAAGCTGGAGACTCACATCTCCCTCACTAGCTTTAAGCGCCAGCTGTCAGAGCAGCTCACAGATCACTGCACCTGTACATAGCCCATCTCTAAACAGCTCATCTATCTACCTACCTCATCCCCATACCGTATTTATTTATCTAGCTCCTTTGCACCCCAGTATCTCTACTTGCACATTCATCTTCTGCACATCTACCATTCCAGTGTTTAATTGCTCTATTGTAATTACTTCGCCACCATGGCCTATTTATTGCCTTAACTCCCTTATCTTATCTCATTTGCACTCACTGTATATAGACTTTTTGTTTTCTTTTGTTCTACTCTATTATTGACTATGTTTTGTTTATTCCATGTGTAACTCTGTATTGTTGTATGTGTCAAACTGCTTTGCTTTATTCTTGGCCAGGTCGCAGTTGCAAATGAGAACTTGTTCTCAACTAGCCTACCTGGTTAAATAAAGGTGTTCTCAACTAGCCTACCTGGTTAAATAAAGGTGAAATTCTAAAAATACAGGAAGCAGGAAGTCTGGAAAGGGAAGGCGCAAACACTCCCCTACTAACTGTTGATACATTAAGTATATAGCTCATATGGTCCAGAGGCAAACGTCCATACGACATGTTACAGTAGGCCTATTCCACTTCTCTCAAGAACTCTTATTGTGCTTCAAGCCCCACATACCGACTGGCACACTTCGCCAACACCACAAGGGATCACAGGGATGAGCCCACTGCTGCCACCGTTGTAGCAAGAGAGAGAAGGGGAGATGCAACAGGGAATCGAATCATAGCTCCTACAGTGTAGAGGCGAGCACCAAAGGGACTGTACAATGAAAATACAACGTCTAACAACTCTGTTACGATAGAGCAGAGTTTCTGTCGTCTGTACCTTGGCCATGTAGGGACTAGTACTGGTTTGTGTGTTGTGGTGACTAGTAGTACTGGTTCATGTGTTGTGGTGACTAGTCGTACTGGTTCGTGTGTTGTGGTGACTAGTCGTACTGGTTTGTGTGTTGTGGTGACTAGTCGTACTGGTTCCTGTGTTGTGGTGACTAGTAGTACTGGTTTGTGTGTTGTGGTTACTAGTAGTACTGGTTTGTGTGTTGTGGTGACTAGTAGTACTGGTGCATGTGTTGTGGTGACTAGTAGTACTGGTCCCACAATCTTTTTTATCATACATTTCTCTCAGCCAATCATCAGTCATTTGTGTAAGTGCTGTGCTGTGCTTGTTGAATGTCCTTCCCTATAAGCGTGTTGAAAGTCTGTAGTCCATTTGTTTACATTAAAATAGCATTGAATCTGGTCAAACACAATGTTTTCCAAAAGTTTACTAAGGGTTGGTAGCAGGCTGACAGCTATTTGAGCCAATAAAGGGGGCTTTACTATTCTTGTGTAGCGGAATGAATTTAGCTTCCCTCCCGGCCTGAGGGCACACACTTTCTAGCAGGCTTAGATTGAAGATATGGCAAATAGGAGTGGTAATATCGTCTGCTATTATCCTCAGTAATTGTCCATCCTAGTTGTCAGACCTCAGTGGCATGTGATTGTTGATAGACAACAATCGTTCTTTCACACTCACTTTCCAGAATTCAAAATTACAATTCTTGTCTTTCATAATTTGATCAGTTATACTTGGATGTGTAGTGTCAGTGTTTGTTGCTAGCATGTCATGCCTAAGTTTGCCAATTAAAAAATAATTAAAGTTGTTGGCAATATCAGTGGGTTATGTGATGAATGAACCATCTGATTCAATGAATGATGGAGCCGAGTTGGCCTTTTTGTTCTAAATGTTATTTAAGGAGCTCCAAAGTTTTTTACTATCATTCTTTATATCATTTATCTTTGTTTCATAGTGTAATTTCTTCTTTTTATTCAGTTTAGTCACATGATTTCTCAATTTGCAGTACGTGTGCCAATCGGTTGTGCAGCCAGACTTATTTATCATTCATTTTACCTACTCCCTCTCAACCATACAATTTTTCAATTACTCATCAATCCACAGGGATTTAACTGTTTTTACAGTGATTTTCTTACTGGGTGCATGCTTATTAGTAACTGGAATAAGCAATTTCATAAAAGTAGTACTGCAGTTTCAAGTATGTGTTGTGGTGACTAGTAGTACTGGTTCCTGTGTTGTGGTGTCTAGAAGTACTGGTTCCTGTGTTGTGGTGACTATTAGTACTGGTTCATGTGTTGTGGTGACTAGTAGTACCGGTCCATGTGTTGTGGTGACTAGTTGTACTGGTTCCTGTGTTGTGGTGACTAGTAGTACCGGTCCATGTGTTGTGGTGACTAGTTGTACTGGTTCCTGTGTTGTGGTGACTAGAAGTACCGGTCCATGTGTTGTGGTGACTAGTAGAACTGGTCCATGTGTTGTGGTGACTAGTTGTACTGGTTCATGTGTTGTGGTGACTAGTAGTACCGGTCCATGTGTTGTGGTGACTAGTTGTACTGGTTCCTGTGTTGTGGTGACTAGTTGTACTGGTCCATGTGTTGTGGTGACTAGAAGTACTGGTTCATGTGTTGTGGTGACTAGTAGTACTGGTTCCTGTGTTGTGGTGACTAGAAGTACTGGTTCATGTGTTGTGGTGACTAGTAGTACTGGTTCCTGTGTTGTGGTGACTAGTAGTACTGATTCCTGTGTTGTGGTGACTATTGGTACTGGTTTATTTTCTGTGTCAGCATCTCCCATTCATGGTCTTGGTCGGTCTCAGCCCTCAGGGGTGTTAATCCTCCATTTCCATTTTCCTTGTTCTCCACCCTGTGGGCCTGAGGGGTGTTAATCTTCCATTTTCCCTGTTCTCCACCCTGTGGGCCTGAGGGGTGCTTGGTTATAGTAGCTTTGATTACCTTTGAGTGGTTTTTATTTTCTGCTCAATCTCCTGCTCGCTCGGTGCAATGCGACGTTGTTGAATCAATCATGACAGGCAGCTCTGGCACGAGTCTATTCTCTTGGCAGACCGCTCGCTCAGAAGTGTAAAAATTATTGTCGTTACGATGACAATATGACGTGTGTCAGCTGGAATGCCAACTTGGTCATGAGTCATGTGGATTACGTAGCACATGGCTCCCTGACATTAATGACATTGCATTTAGCCTTTTTCTGTTTAGCTATTGGTCCTACTCAACATAAAACATGTTGATGTCTTTGCAGTGCGGAACAATAAAAAACAGAAAATGAAATAATAACGGCAAGCCTCTCTCTCCAACCCATGGCAAAATGTGTAGAATTGCAGCAAATTTGCTTTAAAACAGCAAGACGTTCTCTACACCCCATGGCAAAATGTGTAGAATTTAACTCTGGCGGTACAACTGCAGCCCCTTATGAGGAGTTAAGGTTGTTGGTGGCTCCCACCCTCATCAATGTTGCTCATTCCTGATCTTAGCCTTTAAAATGTACCTATTGCATAAATGACAGAGTAACAGAGTACGATTTCTAGGACGGAAAATTCTACTTTCCAAGAAGACGAGTATTTGCATAAATCTAAATATTTCCTCTTCCTCTGTCAGGAACTAAAACTGACAAATAAAAATGGTGAGTTAAACCGCTGGCTGTTCATCATATATGTATAGTCAATTTAACCATATGTACATACTACCTCAAATCAGCCAGACTAACAGGTGTCTCTGTCTGTATGTAGCCTCGCTGCTTTTATAGCCTCGCTACTGTATATAGCCTCGCTACTTTTATAGCCTCGCTACTGTTATAGCCTCTCTACTGTATATAGCCTCTCTACTGTATATAGCCTCGCTACTGTATATAGCCTCTACTGTATATAGCCTGTCTACTGTATATAGCCTCGCTACTGTATATAGCCTCTACTGTATATAGCCTGTCTACTGTATATAGCCTCGCTACTGTATATAGCCTCTCTACTGTATATAGCCTGTCTACTGTATATAGCCTCTCTACTGTATATAGCCTGTCTACTGTATGTAGCCTGTCTACTGTATATAACCTCTATACTGTATATAGCCTCTCTACTGTATATAACCTCTCTACTGTATATAGCCTGTCTACTGTATATAGCCTGTCTACTGTATATAGCCTCTCTACTGTATATAGCCTGTCTACTGTATATAGCCTGTCTACTGTATATAGCCCCTCTACTGTATATAGCCTCTCTACTGTATATAGCCTGTCTACTGTATATAGCCTCTCTACTGTATATAGCCTCTCTACTGTATAGAGCCTCTCTACTGCATATAACCTCTCTACTGTATATAGCCTCTCTACTGTATAGAGCCTCTCTACTGTATATAGCATGTCTACTGTATATAGCCTGTCTTTTACTGTTGTTTAATTTATTTACCTACCTATTGTTCATCTAATACCTTCTTTGCACTACTGGTTAGAGGCTGTAAGTAAACATTTCACTGTAAGGTCTAATACACCTGTTGTATTCAGCATTTCACTGTAAGGTCTACTACACCTGTTGTATTCAGCAATTCACTGTAAGGTCTAATACACCTGTTGTATTCAGCATTTCACTGTAAGGTCTACTACACCTGTTGTATTCAGCATTTCACTGTAAGGTCTACTACACCTGTTGTATTCAGCATTTCACTATGAGGTCTACTACACCTGTTGTATTCAGCATTTCACTGTGAGGTCTACTACACCTGTTGTATTCAGCATTTCACTGTACGGTCTACTACACCTGTTGTATTCAGCATTTCACTGTAAGGTCTACTACACCTGTTGTATTCAGCATTTCACTGTGAGGTCTAATACACCTGTTGTATTCAGCAATTCACTGTAAGGTCTAATACACCTGTTGTATTCAGCATTTTACTGTGAGGTCTACTACACCTGTTGTATTCAGCATTTCACTGTGAGGTCTACTACACCTGTTGTATTCAGCATTTCACTGTGAGGTCTACTACACCTGTTGTATTCAGCATTTCACTGTGAGGTCTACTACACCTGTTGTATTCAGCATTTCACTGTGAGGTCTACTACACCTGTTGTATTCAGCATTTCACTGTGAGGTCTACTACACCTGTTGTATTCGGCGCACGTATTCAGCGCACAAATAAACTTTGATTTGATGTGACAAACACACAGAATGCTCATATCACACCGTGCCAGCTCCTTCACAATTTATTTTTTATTTATTGAACCTTTATTTAACTAGGCAAATCAGTTATTAACAAGTTCTTATTTATACAATGACGGTCTACCAAAAGGCAAAAATGGCTCCTGCGGGGACGGGGGATTAAAAATAAAATACAATTTTTTATAATTATAGGACAAAACACACTGCTCGACATGAGACAACATGGCAAGGCAGCACCACATGACAACACAGCATGGTAGAAACACAACACGATAAGAACATGGTAGCAACACAACATGGTAGCAGCGAACTGAAAAGAGGAGCGACCCGGGGATGTGTGCGCTTTGGGGACCTTTAACAGAATGTGACTGGCAGAACGGGTGCTGTATGTGGAGGATGAGGGCTGCAGTAGATATCTCAGATAAGGGGGAATGAAGGGGTGTTGTACGTGGAGGATGAGGGCTGCAGTAGATATCTCAGATAAGGGGGAATGAAGGGGTGCTGTATGTGGAGGATGAGGGCTGCAGTAGATATCTCAGATAAGGGGGAATGAAGGGGTGCTGTATGTGGAGGATGAGGGCTGCAGTAGTTTTCTCAGATAAGGGGGGAGTGAGGCCTAAGAGGGTTTTATAAATAAGCATCAACCAGTGGGTCTAGCGACATGTATACAGAGATGACCAGTTTACAGAGGAGTATAGAGTGCAGTGATGTGTCCTATAATGAGCGTTGGTGGCAAATCTGATAGCCAAATGGTAAAGAACATCTAGCCGTTCGAGGACATCCTTACCCGCCCATCTATAAATGATGTCTCCGTAAATCTAGCATGGGTAGGATGGTCATCTGCATCAGGGTTAGTTTGGCAGCTGGGGTGAAAGAGGAGTGATTACGATAGAGGAAACCAAGTCTAGATTTAATTTAGCCTGCAGCTTTGATATGTACAGTGTATCGTCTAGCCATACTCCCAAGTACTTGTATGAGGTGACTACCTCAAGCTCTAAACCCTCAGAGGTAGTAATAACACCTTTGGGAAGAGGGGCATTCTTCTTACCAAACCACATTACCTTTGTTTTGGAGGTGTTCAGAACAAGGTTAAGGGTAGAGAGAGCTTTTTGGACACTAAGAAAGCTTTGTTGTAGAGCGTTTAACACAAAGTCCAGGGAGGGGCTAGCTGAGTATAAGACTGTCTCATCTACATATAAATGGACGAGAGAGCTTCCTACTGCCTGAGAAGTGGCTGAGACAGCATATTTTCTGACTTTATACACTGCACTCTTTGAGAGAGGTAGTTAGCAAACCAGGCCAAAGACCCCTCAGAGACACCAATATACCAATGGAATGGTCTACCGTATCAAAAGCTTTGGCCAAGGCAATAAAAATCACAGCACAACATTGCTTAGAATCAAGGGAAATGGTGACATCATTGAGGACCTTTAATATTTCAGTGACACATGCATAACCTGAGCGGAAACCAGATTGCACACCAGAGAGAATACTATTGTAACATTCGTCGTTAGAATGACCAAGGTGCAGCGTGGTAAGCGTACACATTTTTATTTATTCAAAATGACACCGAAAAAGAAAACAAAATAAGAAAACGAACACTTTTAAAGCTATATGCAGTGCAAAAAGCAACTACACACAAACAAGATCCCACAACTGAAGGTGGGAAAAAGGGCTGCCTAAGTATGATTCCCAATCAGAGACAACGATAGACAGCTGCCTCTGATTGGGAACCATACCCGGCCAATAAAGAAATAGACCAACTAGAATGCCCACCCAAATCACACTCTGACCTAACCAAATAGAGAAATAAAAAGGCTTGCTAAGGTCAGTTGATTATTGACAAGTTTTCCTGTTGATAAACAGGGCAAAAAAAAAGGGGTGAGGGTGTCACCCACTTGGGGAGAAGCTTTTTTTTTTCTGGAGGCAGATTTCTTGTAGAAAATGCCGGTCTCTGAACAGCAGGAGGGGGCTTCAAGGCCTCTGGGTTTGGGTGGGGCAACATGCCATTTGTTGTGCTCAAAGACTTCGAGACCTCTCACTTCACACGTCAGTGCTCATTGAAGTTGTATCTCTTTGTCCTAGCAAGCTTGGTAGCTTTCAGTCCATATAAAGTCAAATATATCATTGCAATGTATTTCTCTTGGCTTTTGAAAGTAAATAATAGCTTCAGACTAAGCATTACTCACTTAGTTCCAGGTTGGATGGTGTTTTCAGATTTCTGTTTGTTTCCCAGAGCATTTGATGTATCGTTTGGGAATAACAATCCTTGGGTGTAGGAAGCATTCCAGGTAATTCCGTCAAAGAACAGGTTGTAGGTTTGTAGTTTTGATTTGGAGTGAAGGTTATGTTGTTTAGGGTAGCATCAAATCAAATCAGGACATCCTGTATATGTCCTGGTGACATAGTGAAGGGTATGTTGTAGAGGGTAGCATCCTGTATATGTCCCTGCCAAAAAAAATCCAAGGTTGTCCAAGGTTGTCTAACTCTAAATCTATCTATTTTGTCAAAACACATGCTGAAAGAATGCGGGAGCTCCTCTGCTCATGACCTCCCTCTCTCATACACTATCCATACACTAGTAAAGGGAGGTGTACTCTACAGACCTAGCCTGGAATACAAACGGAGTGTTTCAGTTTGGATTGTAGTCTAGCACAGACCCATAACCAAAAAATGTCAGGGTTTTTATTCTAATAATAACAATAATATGATATGTTATTTAGCAGAAGCTTTTATCCTAGCGTTGCAAGCGCCAAAGCTGGGGAACAATATGATGTTAAGAGAGGGGGGGACAGGGAAAATGTTGAAAAACAGAGGAAAATTTAAAAAACGTAGGATACTTCTTCATAATACAATGAATTCATAATGTATTCAGACCCCCTTTTTTACCAGGCAAGTCAGTTCAGAACAAAATTCTTATTTTCAATGACTGCCTGTTCAGGGGCAGAACGACAGATTTGTACCTTGTCAGCTCGGGGGTTTGAACTTGCAACCTTCCGGTTACTAGTCCAACGCTCTAGGCTACCCTGCCACCCCTTGACTTTTTCCATATTAAGTTACGTTACAGCCTTATTCTAAAATTCATGAAATTGTTTTTTTCTCTCCCCCCATCAATCTACACACAATACCCAATTATGGCAAAGTGAAAACAGGTTTTTAAATGTAACTCTTTGGGGGGGGGGGGGTAATAACATGCTATTTTTTTCTATGATTCCTGCAAGAAATTAGTATGTCAATTCTCTACCACGCCAAAGTTCAAAGTTGTCAACTCAGATGGAGCGTTGGGACGTCACTATTTTTAATGGACTGAATTTGCCTTAGACCTACAGTACCAGTCAAAAGTTTAGACACACCTACTCATTCAAGCAAGTCTCTTCTTCTTGTTGGTATCCATTAGTAGTGGTTTCTTTTCAGCAATTTGACCATGAAAGCCTGATTCACGCAGTCGTCTCTGAACAGTTGATGTTGAGATGTGTCTGTTACTTGAACTCTGTAAAGCATTTATTTGGGCTATAATTTCTGAGGCTGGTAATTCTAATGAACTTATCCTCTGCAGCAGAGGTAACTCTGGGTGTTCCAGAGGCGGTCCTCATGAGAGACAGTTCCATCATAGCTCTTGATGGTTTTTGCGACTGCACTTGAAGAAACTTTCAAAGTTCTTGAAATGTTCCAGATTGACTGACATTCATGTCTTAAAGTAATGGTGGACTGTCATTTCTCTTTGCTTATTTGAGCTGTTCTTGACATAATATGGACTTGGTCTTTTACCAAATAGGGCTATCTTCTGTATACCCCCCTACCATGTCACATCACAACTGATTGGCTCAAACGCATTAAAAAGCAAATTAACTTAACAAGGCACACCTGCTAATTGAAATGCATTCCAGGTGACTACCTCATGAAGCTGGTTGAGAGAATGCCAAGAGTGTGCAAAGCTGTCATCAAGGCAAAAGGTGGCTAATTTGAATAATCTTTTTTTTGGTTACTACATGATTCCATATGTGTTATTTCATAGTTTTGATGTCATCACTATTATTCTACAATGTAGAAAATAGTACAAATAAAGAAAAACCCTGGAATGAGTCGATGTGTCCAAACTTTTGACTGGTACTGTACATGACAATGGAGAAACGTTTCCGCGGGGGGAATGCTATTAATTCAAGCTATCTCGCCACTTTCAAATAAACCATGTTCTCATATTTCAGGGTGAAGCTGATATTGCACTGCATAGAAAAGTGCTCTGTCAGTTATTATTGTTCTTTGTGAGCCGGGCACAAATTGATAATTTGATCGACCAATCGTGCCCTGTGCAATTTGCCAATCAATGGCAGCCGCCAAACAAACATGGTTGCTCTTAAATTTGTTCATTTCAGACTTATTTCTTTGAGCCTCATTATGCAGGCACAGCACAACCTTGTCCGACCTCTTAGTCACACACATAGTGGAATTGCGTCTTTCGTATTTGGAGTCCCATCTTATCAAGATTCTGTGGAGCTCTGGGGGGCCAATGTCAGCGGCCTTCAATGACGCACCACACAGAGCACAAAATTAGAAAACTGTGAACTCTCTCCTGCCTCCTAACCAACATTAGGGTAGCCTAGCAGGGTAGCCTAGTGGTTAGAGCGTTGGACTAGTAACCGGAAGGTTGCAAGTTCAAACCCCCGAGCTGACAAGGTACAAATCTGTCGTTCTGCCCCTGAACAGGCAGTTAACCCACTGTTCCCAGGCCGTCATTGAAAATAAGAATTTGTTCTTAACTGACTTGCCTAGTTAAATAAAGGTAAAATAATAGAAATTAAACCTCAAAGGAGCCCTCTTTCTAAAACAATGTCGCTTGGAGTGTTGTGGTAAACTCAACAGATTTGTAACACTGAAGAGTCGGTCTCCATCGGCGACTGCAGTTGTATAAATCCAATATGGCGTCTAATTGTTTCCCATAAACAACCAGGGGCATCCTGTGGTTGCCAGAGACATTATTGAATGAAGTGTTATTAAAGATCTAGGCCAGGGCCATAAATCAAAATACATCTGGTTAGAGAATGGGGATGCAGCCTGACGCCACAGTTGAAGGTCCCAAGGTGCCACGACTCTCACTGACAAGTTTAGACATTGTGAGCTACTGCTACCACCACCAGCCACCCCTGCTAGCCTCGGTCAATCTTAGCACAAGACTACCCTTTCCAATGCACCCCTTGGGCTACTGTATTAAACACAAACATCAGGTCACCAACTCATCGCTCCCTAATGGTGTATCAGTCTCGCATATGGGATAATTCTGCCATTCTGCCAGTGGTTCCAGTCCTCCAGTACCCCCAACAGTCCAACTCCTCTCCTCCAGTACCCCTAACACCAAAACTCTAGCCCAACACCAAAACTCTAGTCCTCCAGTACCTCCACCTGCACACATTTTTGTTGGGGAGGACTGCTCTACAGGACAGTATCTGCAACACTGCCCTGTTGAATTGTGGTGTCCATAGACCAAAGGGAAGAGTGCCCCTTTACTGGCCCAACAGAACATTTTGTAGCAGCATTCAATACAAGGATCAACCAGACCCAACCTTGCTTAGCTTCAGAGGCAGATGAGCAGTGGGTGCAGGGTGGTATGGCTGGAGCATGCCTCCTGCCACAGCCCTTATCAACAGCCAATAGGGTAATGTGACTCCCACCACAGCCTTTATCAACAGCCAATAGGGTAATCTGACTCCCACCACAGCCTTTATCAACAGCCAATAGGGTAATCTGACTCCCACCACAGCCTTTATCAACAGCCAATAGGGTAATCTGACTCCCACCACAGCCGTTATCAACAGCCAATAGGGTAATCTGACTCCCACCACAGCCTTTATCAACAGCCAATAGGGTAATCTGACTCCCACCACAGCCTTTATCAACAGCCAATAGGGTAATCTGACTCCCACCACAGCCTTTATCAACAGCCAATAGGGTAATCTGACTCCCACCACAGCCTTTATCAACAGCCAATAGGGTAATCTGACTCCCACCACAGCCTTTATCAACAGCCAATAGGGTAATCTGACTCCCACCACAGCCTTTATCAACAGCCAATAGGGTAATCTGACTCCCACCACAGCCTTTATCAACAGCCAATAGGGTAATCTGACTCCCACCACAGCCTTTATCAACAGCCAATAGGGTAATCTGACTCCCACCACAGCCTTTATCAACAGCCAATAGGGTAATCTGACTCCCACCACAGCCTTTATCAACAGCCAATAGGGTAATGTGACTCCCACCACAGCTTTTATCAACAGCCCCACAGTTTAATCTGACTCCGCTACAAACGGACAGTCATGCTGTGCAGCACCACACATCACTCTGGCATCAGAGGATTACCAACAGTTTTTCACAGTGCTCCACATCTGATTCTGTGATTTCCTGCCTGGCAACACCCCAACACTCCGTGGTAACACGCCTACCATGGCAATGCAGCGCTCCGTGAGGAAATGTAGGAAATGTACTAGCAGATTGAACAGCTAAACATCACACACACACACACACACACACACACACACACACACACACACACACACACACACACACACAATTAATCAGAGAGAGGGGATGGAATATAGGTCACATAAAGACAAACGCCTGGATCTGCTCCAGGGTCACTTACAGTGCCTTGCGAAAGTATTCGGCCCCCTTGAACTTTGCAACCTTTTGCCACATTTCAGGCTTCATAAACATTTCCATGGTAGGCGTGTTACCACGGAGTTAATCTCTCCCATCTCTCGCCTCCTGGGCTGGGTGTTGCCAGGCAGGAAATCACAGAATCAGATGTAAACATAAAGATATAAAACTGTATTTTTTTGTGAAGAATCAACAACAAGTGGGACACAATCATGAAGTGGAACGACATTTATTGGATATTTCAAACCTTTTTAACAAATCAAAAACTGAAAAATTGGGCGTGCAAAATTATTCAGCCCCTTTACTTTCAGTGCAGCAAACTCTCTCCAGAAGTTCAGTGAGGATCTCTGAATGATCCAATGTTGACCTAAATGACCAATGATGATAAATACAATCCACCTGTGTGTAATCAAGTCTCCGTATAAATGCACCTGCACTGTGATAGTCTCAGAGGTCCGTCAAAAGCGCAGAGAGCATCATGAAGAACAAGGAACACACCAGGCAGGTCCGAGATACTGTTGTGAAGAAGTTTAAAGCCGGATTTGGATACAAAAAGATTTCCCAAGCTTTAAACATCCCAAGGAGCACTGTGCAAGCGATAATATTGAAATGGAAGGAGTATCAGACCACTGCAAATCTACCAAGACCTGGCCGTACCTCTAAACTTTCAGCTCATACAAGGAGAAGACTGATCAGAGATGCAGCCAAGAGGCCTATGATCACTCTGGATGAACTGCAGAGATCTACAGCTGAGGTGGGAGACGCTGTCCATAGGACAACAATCAGTTGTATATTGCACAAATCTGGCCTTTATGGAAGAGTGGCAAGAAGAAAGCCATTTCTTAAAGATATCCATAAAAAGTGTTGTTTAAAGTTTGCCACAAGCCACCTGGGAGACACACCAAACATGTGGAAGAAGGTGCTCTGGTCAGATGAAACCAAAATTGAACTTTTTGGCAACAATGCAAAACGTTATGTTTGGCGTAAAAGCAACACAGCTCATCACCCTGAACACACTATCCCCACTGTCAAACATGGTGGTGGCAGCATCATGGTTTGGGCCTGCTTTTCTTCAGCAAGGACAGGGAAGATGGTTAAAATTGATGGGAAGATGGATGGAGCCAAATACAGGACCATTCTGGAAGAAAACCTGATGGAGTCTGCAAAAGACCTGAGACTGGGACGGAGTTTTGTCTTCCAACAAGACAATGATCCAAAACATAAAGCAAAATCTACAATGAAATGGTTCAAAAATAAACATATCCAGGTGTTAGAATGGCCAAGTCAAAGTCCAGACCTGAATCCAATCGAGAATCTGTGGAAAGAACTGAAAACTGCTGTTCACAAATGCTCTCCATCCAACCTCACTGAGCACGAGCTGTTTTGCAAGGAGGAATGGGAAAAAATTTCAGTCTCTCGATGTGCAAAACTGATAGAGACATACCCCAAGCGACTTTCAGCTGTAATTGCAGCAAAAGGTGGCGCTACAAAGTATTAACTTAAGGGGGCTGAATAATTTTGCACGCCCAATTTTTCAGTTTTTGATTTGTTAGAAAAGTTTGAAATATCCAATAAATGTCGTTCCACTTCATGATTGTGTCCCACTTGTTGTTGATTCTTCACAAAAAAATACAGTTTTATATCTTTATGTTTGAAGCCTGAAATGTGGCAAAAGGTCGCAAAGTTCAAGGGGGCCGAATTTCGCAAGGCACTGTATATAAAGATAACTTTCACATAGCTGCTATTATAGATTTGGCATGGGTCCTCAGATCCTCAAAAAGTTCTACAGCCGCACCATCGAGAGCATCCTGACTGGTTGCATCACCACCTGGTATGGCAAAAATTGCCAAAGACTTCAGCCACCCCAGTCATAGACTGTTCTCCCTACTACCGCACGGCAAGTGGTACCGGGGCGCCAAGTCTAGGTCCAAAAGGCTTCATAACAGCTTCTTCCCCAAAGCCATAAGACTTCTGAACAGCTAATCAAATGGCTACCTGGACTCTTTGCATTGACTCTTTGCTATGAATATTGTAGCCTAGTGATATTAAGTGAAACATATACCTGTTGGGTTAAATTCATGTCACAGGTTAGTGTAATGTCTGACGCCCATTGTGATGATGTTTGACCACTACTATGTCTGGAAGGCTTTAGCCAATCAAATCAGATGTTAATGGTCACATGCACATGGTTAGCAGATGTTAATGGTCTCATGCACATGGTTAGCAGATGTTATTGGTCACATACACATGGTTAGCAGATGTTAATGGTCACATGCACATGGTTAGCAGATGTTAATTTGAGTGTAGCGAAATGCTTGTGCTTCTAGTTCCAACAGTGCAGTAATATCTAATAAGTAATCCAACAATTCCCCAACAACTACCAAATACACACAAATCTAAAGGGGTGAATGAGAATATGTACATGTAAGTATATAGCTAACGATGGCCGAGCAGCGTAGGCAAGGTGCAATAGATGGTTTAAAATACAGTATATACATGTGATATGAGTAATGGAAGATATGTAAACATTATTAAAGTGGCATTATTTAGAGTGGCATTGTATAAAGTGATTAGTGATCCATTTATTAGTGGCCAGTGATTGGGTCTCAGTGTAGGCAGCAGCAGCCTCTCTGAGCCAGTGATTGGGTCTCAGTGTAGGCAGCAGCCTCTCTGAGCCAGTGATTGGGTCTCAGTGTAGGCAGCAGCAGCCTCTCTGAGCCAGTGATTGGGTCTCAGTGTAGGCAGCAGCAGCCTCTCTGAGCCAGTGATTGGGTCTCAGTGTAGGCAGCAGCAGCCTCTCTGAGCCAGTGATTGGGTCTCAGTGTAGGCAGCAGCAGCCTGTCTGAGCCAGTGATTGGGTCTCAGTGTAGGCAGCAGCAGCCTCTCTGAGCCAGTGATTGGGTCTCAGTGTAGGCAGCAGCAGCCTCTCTGAGCCAGTGATTGGGTCTCAGTGTAGGCAGCAGCAGCCTGTCTGAGCCAGTGATTGGGTCTCAGTGTAGGCAGCAGCAGCCTCTCTGAGCCAGTGATTGGGTCTCAGTGTAGGCAGCAGCAGCCTCTCTGAGCCAGTGATTGGGTCTCAGTGTAGGCAGCAGCAGCCTCTCTGAGCCAGTGATTGGGTCTCAGTGTAGGCAGCAGCAGCCTCTCTGAGCCAGTGATTGGGTCTCAGTGTAGGCAGCAGCAGCCTCTCTGAGCCAGTGATTGGGTCTCAGTGTAGGCAGCAGCAGCCTCTCTGAGCCAGTGATTGGGTCTCAGTGTAGGCAGCAGCAGCCTCTCTGAGCCAGTGATTGGGTCTCAGTGTAGGCAGCAGCAGCCTCTCTGAGCCAGTGATTGGGTCTCAGTGTAGGCAGCAGCAGCCTCTCTGAGCCAGTGATTGGGTCTCAGTGTAGGCAGCAGCAGCCTCTCTGAGCCAGTGATTGGGTCTCAGTGTAGGCAGCAGCCTCTCTGAGCCAGTGATTGGGTCTCAGTGTAGGCAGCAGCCTCTCTGAGCCAGTGATTGGGTCTCAGTGTAGGCAGCAGCAGCCTCTCTGAGCCAGTGATTGGGTCTCAGTGTAGGCAGCAGCAGCCTCTCTGAGCCAGTGATTGGGTCTCAGTGTAGGCAGCAGCAGCCTCTCTGAGCCAGTGATTGCTGTTCGGTTGGTACCAGTGTCTTCTGCTTGAATTTAATTGATTAGTATTACATCATTGCAAGCACACACGCTGCTGCGTGAGCGAACGCACCCCCCCCCCCCCCACACACACACACCTGAGGGGCAATTAAAATGTGACCGAATGAAGCTTTTTGAAAGGAATGTCATAACCACTTGACAGTCTCAATTAATCTATTTTTTCAGCAGTAAACAACAGCAAAATAATCATATTCATTGGAAGTTTCCTCTGAGGTAAACCCAGTCATTCGTCTCTTGTGGATCTCACTTTAATTAGGGAAATATCAAAGCCTGGCAACAGAGGAACGCTAACAACAGGGAGCTATTATCATAAGAGTTTTGCAGGTTTAATTCCTCATACCATCCTCATCTGTGTACAAATGGGTGCTAAACCAAAGGACGACTTGCTAAATGGGCACATGTTGCCGGGAGGTTAAATTAATTATCTTGAATTACCATCAAATGCCTAACAACATTTGATGTGGATTACAGAGTAAGTCTGTGATTGGAACACAGCCCTCCCTGTCTAGTTTAGGCTCACATCAGCACTGATCTGAATAGATGAAAGCAAACGTGGTTAAATCTCTTCTCCCACATCGTCCATATTCCTCTCACCTGATCAGTGCTTTCAGATCAGTCATTGATCGAGGAAGGAAGGAATTACTAAAAGGGATTGGCTAATTCCAGATTCTATTCATGGAGATCTGACTATTCTTTGTGCACATGTTTCACACTCCGGTTATTTATTCAAGGGGACATTAGTCACATCTATGGTTGCCTTAATGTTAAACATTCCTAAACTGTAGAAAACTGTATGCTACTTTGGGCCCGGAAAAGTATACTTGTACTGAAGACAAAACATGCGGCAGACCAAAGAAATGTAACATTAAATTATATCACCAACATTATCTTATACAAATGTAAGTTCTGTAAAGTTGGGGCCTCCCGAGTGGCGCAGTGGTCTAAGGCATCACTACAGACCCTGGTTCAATTCCAGGCTGTATCACAACTGGCTGTGATTGGGAGTCCCGTAGGGTGACGCACAGTTGGCCCAGCGTCGTACGGGTTTGGCCGGGGTAGGGCCGTTCATTGTAAATAAGTATTTGTTCATTAAATGACTTACCTTGTCAAATAAAGGTTAAGTAAAAAGTGATTTTGCGGCTGAGAAGCCAGACAATATTATGTGCCAAATGTAACTGCGGAAAACATAAACATACTTTGAAAACATCTCAATCAAATGTCCTCAATCATATATCCAGTCAGACAGTAGAGCAAGGACAGTCTGCATCTTGTTGTCTGATATTTGAGCTCCTCTGATCTGAACATTTTAATTAGTTTTTCCCATCTCCAGACTGCACAGGTGCTGACACTGTGATAGACACCCTTATTGTTTGTTTTATAATTAATAAGATATTTGGCAAGCTTGCCAGCAGTGGTGTAAAGGACTTAAGTAGTACTTTAAAGTATTTTTTACTTAAGTAGTTTTTTTTGGAGGTGGTATCTGTACGATATTATTTATAGGGTTTACTACTTTTACTTCAGTACATTCCTAAAGAAAATAATGTACTTTTTTTTACTCCATACATGAATGCTTAGCAGGACAGGAAAATTGTCCAATTCACACACTCATCCCTACTGCCTTTGATCTGACAGACTCACTAAACACAAATGCTTTGTCTGTAAATGATGTCTGAGTGTTGGCGTGTGCCCCTGGCTATCTGTAAATGATGCCTGAGTGTTGGCGTGTGCCCCTGGCTATCTGTAAATGATGTCTGAGTGTTGGCGTGTGCCCCTGGCTATCTGTAAATGATGTCTGAGTGTTGGCATGTGCCCCTGGCTATCTGTAAATTATGTCTGAGTGTTGGCGTGTGCCCCTGAGCTATCTGTAAATGATGTCTGAGTGTTGGCGTGTGCCCCTGAGCTATCTGTAAATGATGTCTGAGTGTTGGCGTGTGCCCCTGAGCTATCTGTAAATGATGTCTGAGTGTTGGCGTGTGCCCCTGGCTATCTGTAAATGATGTCTGAGTGTTGGCGTGTGCCCCTGGCTATCTGTAAATGATGCCTGAGTGTTGGCGTGTGCCCCTGGCTATCTGTAAATGATGTCTGAGTGTTGGCGTGTGCCCCTGAGCTATCTGTAAATGATGTCTGAGTGTTGGCGTGTGCCCCTGGCTATCTGTAAATGATGCCTGAGTGTTGGCGTGTGCCCCTGGCTATCTGTAAATGATGTCTGAGTGTTGGCGTGTGCCCCTGGCTATCTGTAAATGATGTCTGAGTGTTGGCGTGTGCCCCTGAGCTATCTGTAAATGATGTCTGAGTGTTGGCGTGTGCCCCTGGCTATCTGTAAATGATGTCTGAGTGTTGGCGTGTGCCCCTGAGCTATCTGTAAATGATGTCTGAGTGTTGGCGTGTGCCCCTGGCTCTCCGTAAATAAAATAAAAACAAGAAAATGGTGCCCTCTGGCTTGCTTAATATCGAATACTTTTAGACTTATGTAAATTGGGTACTTTTTCCACCACTGCATGGCAAATCAGGCAGCACAACATTCCAATATGTACCAACATACCCACCCAAATATTTATACACTGGGTTATGCACAGTTCAGATGTTCATACCATGGCTTATGCATGGTTCAGTTTGTGGGCCCACCAGATGTTCATACCATGGGTTATGCATGGTTCAGTTTGTGGGCCCACCAGATGTTCATACCATGGGGTATGCATGGTTCAGTTTGTGGGCCCACCAGATGTTCATACCATGGGTTATGCATGGTTCAGTTTGTGGGCCCACCAGATGTTCATACCATGGGTTATGCATGGTTCAGTTTGTCGGCCCACCAGATGTTCAAACCATGGGTTATGCATGGTTCAGTTTGTAGGCCCACCAGATGTTCATACCATGGATTATGCATGGTTCAGTTTGTAGGCCCACCAGATGTCCATACCATGGGTTATGCATGGTTCAGTTTGTAGGCCCACCAGATGTTCATACCATGGGTTATGCATGGTTCAGTTTGTAGGCCCACCAGATGTTCATACCATGGGTTATGCATGGTTCAGTTTGTAGGCCCACCAGATGTCCATACCATGGGTTATGCATGGTTCAGTTTGTAGGCCCACCAGATGTTCATACCATGGGTTATGCATGGTTCAGTTTGTAGGCCCACCAGATGTTCATACCATGGGTTATGCATGGTTCAGTTTGTAGGCCCACCAGATGTTCATACCATGGGTTATGCATGGTTCAGTTTGTAGGCCCACCAGATGTTCATACCATGGATTATGCATGGTTCAGTTTGTAGGCCCACCAGATGTTCATACCATGGGTTATGCATGGTTCAGTTTGTAGTCACACCAGATGTTTGTAACCCTGGATCAATTCGTAGGCACACCAGATGTTCATACCATGGATTATGCATGGTTCAGTTTGTAGGCCCACCAGATGTTCATACCATGGATTATGCATGGTTCAGTTTGTAGGCCCACCAGATGTTCATACCATGGGTTATGCATGGTTCAGTATGTAGTCACACCAGATATTTGTAACCCTGGATCAATTCGTAGGCCCACCAGACACAACCTTTCCTGTTAAAATACCTATTTCAATTTTTATTTTTTTTAAACCAACAGTAGTTTTATCAGCCACATTTATGGATAAGATATGTGTGAAGAAATCTCAGTGGGAGTGATGCAGAAGATTGGGAATGAAGAGGGGAAACTAACCAACCCACCGTACATAGCAGTGTCTCAGAATTGGTGGGCAACAGCTCCCTCCGTTGGTGGTTTCCATTGATGGTGAGACATGGCACCTGCTTGCATTTGTTGAATAAAACAACAAACAGTGCCTTCAGAAACTGCTGGCCAAACTGAGAAGTCAGGGGAGAAGGGCCTTGGTTTGGGAGGTGACCAAGAACCCGATGGTCCCTGACAGATCTCGAGAGTTCCTCTGCAGAGATCGGAGAACCTTCTGGAAGGTTCTCCGATCTCCGCAGCACTCCACCAATCAGGCCTTTATGGTAGAGCGGCCAGACGGAAACCACTCTCCAGTAAAAGACATGACAGCCCACTTGGTGTTTGCCAAAAGGCACCTAAAGGACTCTCAGACCATGAGAAACAAGATTCTCTGGTCTGATGAAACAAAGATTGAACTCTTTGGCCTGAATGCCAAGCGTCACGTCTGGAGGAAACCTGGCACCATCCCTACGGTGAATCATGGTGATGGCAGCAACATGCTGTGGAGATGTTTTTAAGTGGCATTGGACAGGGAGACTAGTCAGGATCGAGGCAAAGATTAACTTAGCAAAGTACACTGAGATCCATGATGAAAACCTGCTCCTGAGCGCTCAGCCTTCCCACAGGACAACAACCCTAAGAAAACAGCCAAGACAATGCAGGAGTGGCTTCGGGACAAGTCTCTGAATGTCCTTGAATTGCCCAACCAGAGCCCGGACAGCTCTGGAGAGACCTGAAATTAGCTGTGCAGCAACGCTCCCCATCCAACTTGACAGAGCTTGAGAGGATCTGCAGAGACAAATGGGAGAAACTCCCCAAATGCAGGTGTGCCAAGCTTGTAGCGTCATACCCAAGAAGACTCGAGGCAGTAATCGCTGCCAAAGTACTGAGTAAAGGATCTGAATACTTACGGAAATGTGATATTTCAGTTTTTTGTAATAAATGTGATAAAATGTCCTTGTTTTGTTATTATGGGGTATTGTGTGTAGATGGATGGGGGGGGGGGGGGAAGAAAAAAAATGAATCAATTTTATAATAAGGCTGTAACGTAACAAAAAGTGGAACAAGTCAAGGGGGTATGAATACTTTCCGAATGCCATGTATATCCCAGTTAAGATTAACATACACCTCAGTAAGTACACACGTTTATATTTTCACTCAATCGCTAATGAGAAAGATAGTTCCCATTGTGTAATGAACAAAGTGGTAGACTATAGACAGGTTCCTGATTTCATCATCACAAGCGCTTACAGAAGGCAAGCTTGTCACCCTTCTGATGGTGCCTCAAAAATACCTGCAGATCTCTGTTCATATATACATGTACAGTACAGAAATCACATGGTGGTTACCAATGGAGAAGGTGTATAAAGATTTCAGAATTCAGATATGACCTCGTTTTACCACTATCCAGAGTTTGTAAACAGCACGGCCCAATCACCAATAAACCAGCACATTATACTGGTTGGGTTTTTCAAATTGATGCCGTCCTGGAGCTAGAATTGGGATCATGTATACTGCGCTAATGACGACACCAAACAATCATCTGTATGCACTCGATTGCTGAACAGGAGGCCGCTTTCACGTCAGTTTGTTTTTCAATCATGCAAGGTAGGCTACTCCGGTTATGTCACTGCAAACATCACCTACGGAAGAGCATGCTCTAGCTGCGCAAATAGGTGATATTCGGCACAAACTCTCTATGCCATGGGCTCTCCAACCCTGTTCCTGCAGCTACCCAGTGCTTAATTTGGGAAACCAAGTGAAATCTGTTCGGGAACATTGAAAATAACATGTTTTTGCATAAAAAAAAAAAACATTTTACTAAACTGTTGACAGTCCGTCTGCGCGCTCTAGAGAGGAATAACGGAGAGAGGAAGAGTTGGGAACGCATGGTGGTGAGATATTCTGTAGCTAACAGTAATATCACCCAATTAATTATGAAAATATAAAAAATGCCACATTACTAGGCTTTTCAAAAATCAAATACAAATTGACAAAAAAAGTAGGCTAACTGTAAGCCGCCCTGCACAATCATGAACCATCAGCATCGCTGATAACAGTCCAACAGTCTAATAACAGTCCACGCTCAAAGGCAATTAGTCAAATCTATTTAATTTTGGAATATAGGCAAGACGAATTTGGTACCAAATATATTTTTAATCAGTTTATTTTTATGTGTTTCTGCCAGATGTAACATGCGGTAGGCTATGTATTGTATAATGGCACAATGATTTTAATTTGGGCTTTATTTTTCTTGGTTTTATGGCAATAAGACAACGAGTAAACTCTAAAATGCCTATGGATGTTTTTAATTAACCATCACCCTAGAAAGCACTGCCCATTTCATTGTGCTTGGCTTTGAAACAACACGCACAACAACCATGTTTTACACTTTTCAACCTGCTGCTTAACTTCTTTATTCAAATTGATCACCTTGAGGTGAGTTTTAAAAGCACTATTCTGTTTTGATGATAAGTGTTTGATGTGATTTTAGATCAAATTTGCATTGATGTCAGTGGGGGACAGAGCCCTGAGTACCAGGCCATTAGGACCTAATGGAGGGACAATAGAGCCCTGAGTACCAGGCCATTAGGACCTGATGGAAGGACAATAGAGCCCTGAGTACCAGGCCATTAGGACCTGATGGAGGAACAATAGAGCCCTGAGTACCAGGCCATTAGGATCTGATGGAGGGACAATAGAGCCCTGACTACCAGGTCATTAGGACCTGATGGAGGGACAATAGAGCCCTGAGTACCAGGCCATTCGGACCTGATGGAGGAACAATAGAGCCCTGACTACCAGGTCATTAGGACCTGATGGAGGGACAATAGAGCCCTGAGTACCAGGCCATTAGGACCTGATGGAAGGACAATAGAGCCCTGAGTACCAGGTCATTAGTGACCTGATGGAGGGACAATAGAGCCCTGAGTACCAGGTCATTAGGACCTGATGGAGGGACAATAGAGCCCTGAGTACCAGGTCATTAGGACCTGATGGAGGAACAATAGAGCCCTGAGTACCAGGCCATTAGGACCTGATGGAGGAACAATAGAGCCCTGAGTACCAGGTCATTAGGACCTGATGGAGGAACAATAGAGCCCTGAGTACCAGGTCATTAGTGACCTGATGGAGGAACAATAGAGCCCTGAGTACCAGGTCATTAGTGACCTGATGGGGGACAATAGAGCCCTGAGTACCAGGTCATTAGTGACCTGATGGAGGGACAATAGAGCCCTGAGTACCAGGTCATTAGGACCTGATGGAGGAACACTAGAGCCCTGAGTACCAGGTCATTAGGACCTGATGGAGGAACAATAGAGCCCTGAGTACCAGACCATTAGGACCTGATGGAGGAACAATAGAGCCCTGAGTACCAGGTCATTAGGACCTGATGGAGGAACAATAGAGCCCTGAGTACCAGGCCATTAGGACCTGATGGAGGAACAATAGAGCCCTGAGTACCAGGCCATTAGGACCTGATGGAGGAACAATAGAGCCCTGAGTACCAGGCCATTAGGACCTGATGGAGGGACAATAGAGCCCTGAGTACCAGGTCATTAGGACCTGATGGAGGAACAATAGAGCCCTGAGTACCAGGTCATTAGGACCTGATGGAGGGACAATAGAGCCCTGAGTACCAGGTCATTAGGACCTGATGGAGGAACAATAGAGCCCTGAGTACCAGGCCATTAGCAAGCTGGACAATAACAAAGCATGTCCAGAGTGCATAACGGGAGATTACCATGACTGTCACGTGGAATTTTACTACAATCAGCTGATGTGGTGGTAATATGGTCACCGCAACAGCCCTAGGGCTGCCATCCACTATTGTGTTGAATTATTTAAAGTACCAGAAAGTACCCATTGATGACACATAATCTTCAATGAAATACCATGGTATTAATACCAGCGAAAACAAAATCAGCTAAAAACATTACACGCAATGTTTTCAAGGTAGAGAACTGTAC
Organism: Oncorhynchus mykiss; assembly: GCF_057628025.1. Lineage (NCBI taxonomy): Eukaryota > Metazoa > Chordata > Actinopteri > Salmoniformes > Salmonidae > Oncorhynchus > Oncorhynchus mykiss. The sequence goes on from NC_143032.1 coordinate 7,737,173, forward strand.
TCTGACCAAGCCAGCATCGTCTTGTACTTTGTACATGGTCACTGGTGAGGCCATAGACTACAGCCAAAACCAATAGAGTATCTATTACATTTACTTTGATAGGAAGGTCTCAATGCTTTGTACTGGCACATCAGTAAAAGACAGCCACACAGTAACCCAGTTCATTATATAAATCGGTGTAAATTAAGCAACAACAAAAAAAAAAGAGACAAGGAAACCTATTTTAGACATGAGACAAAGCTTACGAATGTAGAAAAACATGCTACCGTGGGCCCATTTGTTGTTAAGTGTTATACTAGCCTACAGCCAAAAACCAACAATCCATTTCATTCTCTTTGCAAGGTCTCAGTCTTGTGTACTGGAATGAAATACACAGTTCATTCACGGGCTGCGAATGTGAATTCCAACTCCACAAACAAAAAAAACGAGACCATGGATTTACACAAACTTTTGATTTTATTCGCACCATTTTTCACTTCAACTATGTTGGAACTGAAACGTCAGTCCGCTACTTTCCTATGTTGAGTGTTCATTCTCCTGTAGCACGTTATGAAAAATTCTAATACATGTGGTTTAGAAATAAATCAGAAAGGGGGGACACAGGCGATTCTGTAATGGTTTTGAGGGTCTTCGACATCTCTCCTCGTAGCCTCCTACAAGACATTTTCAACACAGCTCAGATGGGGCTTGGAAAGAAGACTAGTTTTTGACGTTGGTAAAGCATTTACATTTGGGGACAGACCATAAAAAGCCAAAATACACATAATGGTAACTAGAGGAATATACTACTTGGGAACACCACAAAACACAATTACCATTGACAAAAAAAAGGTACCATTTACAAATGTGTATTCAATTTAGCATTTCATAGAAACAAAAATTGCGAACTTTGGAGTAAACAAATCGACTATATACACCCGAGGTAAAAACACATTGCTCTTTAGGAGGTATTTTCCTTAGGTTATGACCTTGTTATATCCTGTTAACTACAGTTTATTTTTCTTCAGCTTTTTAATATTTTATTTATAAAGTGACGCTGACATTCGAACACAAATCACATGCAGCTTGTAAGAACCAATAAGAGAGCATAGTCCAACCAACTGCAGGCACCGTATAAAAACAGGATAAAGCACAATGGTCTCACTACAGCAGGCACACAGAACAGGAGTCGAACGGTCGGCTGTTCATTTAGCAAGCAGGGCCCTTTCGTGACACCAACTATCGCTTTCCTTTCTCTGGTTATTAATTGGCAGTCGTAAAGTATCTCTAGAATGATAATGCCTGCTCTTTCTGACACTACTGCCCCCCCCCCACCCCCCCACACCCCCCCCCCCCCCCCCACCCCCCCACACCCGGTATTCTTCACAGCGTCTGGATATTAGCGTTGATAGAAAGATTGGTAAAACGATGACCCAAACATAGGAACCAGTTGCGATTTTACCAACTGACCTTTGAAGAGACTATGCAAATTGTGCTCTGGTTTTCGGCCTATCGGGGAAGGTGGAGCCATCAGAGTTTAGTTTCAGTGCTCTAAAAACAAAAAAAATAGAAGAAGCTTGGCATAGCTGGCAACATTGGCATGTCTCCCTGGCCTCAATTAGATCACACAATAGCAAACTCAGCTTGGTTAATTAGTGTTGATCCTCGCTCGGTGCAACAGTACTGTGTTTGTCTGAGCAGACTGCATATCCAGCAGTGCCCTCAACATCATTCGCCTGCTAGTTATATAATTACCAGATCATATCGTTGGTTTGGGTCACAAAAGGGCACATACAGCCAACAACCCTCACACCCTCCCTCCTCAACCCTTCACCTCTTAACCGTCTGCTGCCTGGCACCCCCTGGCCGTCTGCTGCCTGGCACCCCCTGGCCGTCTGCTGCCTGGCACCCCCTGGCCGTCTGCTGCCTGGCACCCCCTGGCCGTCTGCTGCCTGGCACCCCCTGGCCGTCTGCTGCCTGGCACCCCCTGGCCGTCTGCTGCCTGGCACCCCCTGGCCGTCTGCTGCCTGGCACCCCCTGGCCGTCTGCTGCCTGGGACCTCCTAACTAGTGTTTCTATTACAATGTCTGGGTGGAACTTGAGCAGAATGAAGGCACAGAAAGGTTTGGAAAGCTGCGACTAATTGTGTCAACCCATTTTTGATGAAACCAGAGGTGCAAAAGATATGGTTGTTTTTTTCTGTTAACCTGTAGGGTGAACCTTGTTTCAAGGGAAAATTGCCCTGCATATCACTGAGAAACAGGAATACCTGGATGAGTAATGTGTTTTTTACAGTCACCGCAAGAAGAAGTCACATTTGATTTTGAAAACCAAAAGAAAGGCTGCTGGTGATTTTTAAGAGAAATGTTGGTAGGATACAGAATGAACGTTGGCCCAGTGTTGACGACGGAGGCATAGATAGAGAAGTAGTAGTCAGCTGAACTTTTGCCGTTGTTGTAATGTCCCAGAGATGTCCCACACTGTCGGAGATCCAGCACACACACACACACACACACACACACACACACGCACACACACGCACACACACGCACACACACGCACTAAATTCAGCATGATGAAATTTCAGCTATTTTTCTTTCTCGTTTTGTTCGCCATGTATCATAGCAGCAATATCCGTTAGTCTCTGTTAATATTATGATAGATTTCACGGTTTTTGTTCATTATTTTTTATGCTGACCAACTGTGCAAGACAAAGCTCCCAGCCAATAATACAATAGATATATCTAGATATTTACACGTACCAAGGAACCATTCACACCCGTGTGACACAGCATATAAATCATTCCGTATGAAAAGAGGCGGTTTTCTTTCTGTTCAACTCAATGTAAAGACGATCTTCCGTTCCTGAAGCTAATCAGACATAACAAGGAAACACTTAAAATGACTACGTCTGCACTTATCTAGAGGAGGAGGGTTACCAGCATTACAGACGAAGACTGACCTGATGCGCACACACACACACACACACACACACACACACACACACGGAGACAGAGAGAAACAGAGAGACAAGGAGACAGAGAGAGAAGTCCCTGCACTCACCCTTGGGGAACACCAACAGTGAATAGTCATGTAGAGACAAAAGCATCATGGTACAGAGTTGACAAGAGGCATGTGATATGTTGTAATGTTATGACCTCTGATCTCGTCTGGTTTCAGAACAGAGTGTCTCTGGCCTCCCCTGGTTTCAGAACAGAACAGAGTGTCTCTGACCTCCCCTGGTTTCAGAACAGAACAGAGTGTCTCTGACCTCCCCTGGTTTCAGAACAGAACAGAGTGTCTCTGACCTCCCCTGGTTTCAGAACAGAACAGAGTGTCTCTGACCTCCCCTGGTTTCAGAACAGAACAGAGTGTCTCTGACCTCCCCTGGTTTCAGAACAGAACAGAGCGTCTCTGACCTCCCCTGGTTTCAGAACAGAACAGAGCGTCTCTGACCTCCCCTGGTTTCAGAACAGAACAGAGCGTCTCTGACCTCTCCTGGTTTCAGAACAGAACAGAGCGTCTCTGACCTCCCCTGGTTTCAGAACAGAACAGAGCGTCTCTGACCTCCCCTGGTTTCAGAACAGAACAGAGCGTCTCTGACCTCCCCTGGTTTCAGAACAGAACAGAGCGTCTCTGACCTCCCCTGGTTTCAGAACAGAACAGAGCGTCTCTGACCTCCCCTGGTTTCAGAACAGAACAGAGCATCTCTGACCTCCCCTGGTTTCAGAACAGAACAGAGCGTCTCTGACCTCCCCTGGTTTCAGAACAGAACAGAGCGTCTCTGACCTCCCCTGGTTTCAGAACAGAACAGAGCGTCTCTGATCTCCCCTGGTTTCAGAACAGAACAGAGCGTCTCTGACCTCCCCTGGTTTCAGAACAGAACAGAGTGTCTCTGACCTCCCCTGGTTACAGAACAGAGTGTCTCTGACCTCCCCTGGTTACAGAACAGAGTCAGACGTTTTGTAGTAACACAGATAGATACATAGAATGCATCCAAACAGCAGACTGTTCAAGAGGCATTCAAAAGAAGAACACATTAAAAATAAGAAACTCAAAACAACCTGATGGCCACACAGGTAAACCTGCACGTAGGTCAGAAGAAGTACACTTGTAGACAAACAATCAGATATATTTTGGGGCTCCATTGTCTTTCTATTGTGATGGTTTGCGGTACCGTATTTAAAAAAAACATGCTGAAATAGAGCAAGAAACTCGAATGACATCAAGACTGTGGACATACCAAAACGAACACAATCCAAATTGGTATAAACAGGCAGCTTGCAGGTTTAGGCGTGTGGCAATAGGATATCTTACAAATACAAACCAAAACATTACTTATTACATCTGCTGCTACATTGACTTGTAATTCCTTTATATAGAACATTGACCCTACTTTATAATAGTATAATTATTTATAAAATCTTACTTTTTACATAACAGGATTCTGACTCTCTCCATTGGTCCCTTACGGCTTGCTAAGCTGAAATGTCAAGCAGTTCACACAGTGATACCATGTCGTTTATCCTCCGTAAACGTACATTCTTATAAGTAGTAGAAAAAGTTGCCACAAAAAACAAACAAAAAAAAACCATTGGAAACCTATGGCTTAGTAAACATCTATTTTCTATATTTAAATGAATGTACCTCACCTCGTTCAGCCTTTGAAGAGACGTGTGCCGTCACACACTTTGAAACAACACAAAGACGGAAACAAAGTGAAATCCAACAATGCATGATTATAGAACAACTCCAGTAATGAGTAGTTGTTTCCTTCTTCCTTAAAGCCACCTTGGAGGGGGGTCTTAGTGTAGTCCAGTGGGTAGTACTAGCACCCCTATCAGTCTGGTATTCGGTGAGTCATAGCTTTGCCATACAGAGTAGAGAGAAAGAGACAGAGAGAAGACGGGAAGGGAGAGAGACCCCTTGAGTAGATGGCACCAACAAGTTGGTGTTGTGGCTGCACTAGGCAGCATGGCGAGGTCACGTCCTACCATTTGCATAGGAGGGTTTATTCCATGATGCTCCTCCAGCTCTGAGAGGGTTTACTCCATGCTGCTCCTCCAGCTCTGAGAGGGTTTACTCCATGCTGCTCCTCCAGCTCTCTGAGAGGGTTTACTCCATGCTGCTCCTCCAGCTCTGAGAGGGTTTACTCCATGCTGCTCCTCCAGCTCTCTGAGAGGGTTTACTCCATGCTGCTCCTCCAGCTCTCTGAGAGGGTTTACTCCATGCTGCTCCTCCAGCTCTGAGAGGGTTTATTCCATGATGCTCCTCCAGCTCTGGGAGGGTTTACTCCATGCTGCTCCTCCAGCTCTCTGAGAGGGTTTACTCCATGCTGCTCCTCCAGCTCTGAGAGGGTTTACTCCATGATGCTCCTCCAGCTCTCTGAGAGGGTTTACTCCATGCTGCTACACCAGCTCTGAGAGGGTTTACTCCATGATGCTCCTCCAGCTCTGAGAGGGTTTACTCCATGATGCTCCTCCAGCTCTCTGAGAGGGTTTACTCCATGCTGCTACACCAGCTCTGAGAGGGTTTACTCCATGATGCTCCTCCAGCTCTGAGAGGGTTTACTCCATGATGCTCCTCCAGCTCTCTGAGAGGGTTTACTCCATGCTGCTACACCAGCTCTGAGAGGGTTTACTCCATGATGCTCCTCCAGCTCTGAGAGGGTTTACTCCATGATGCTCCTCCAGCTCTCTGAGAGGGTTTACTCCATGCTGCTCCTCCAGCTCTGAGAGGGTTTATTCCATGATGCTCCTCCAGCTCTGAGAGGGTTTACTCCATGCTGCTCCTCCAGCTCTGAGGGTTTACTCCATGATGCTCCTCCAGCTCTGAGAGGGTTTACTCCATGCTGCTCCTCCAGGTCTGAGAGGGTTTACTCCATGATGCTCCTCCAGCTCTCTGAGAGGGTTTACTCCATGCTGCTCCTCCAGCTGAGGGCCTCTGTCAATACTCCATATAATCTCACACAGACACAAACCAACATGAGGGTTGAAGGGGTAGGTTTAAAGCAGTGGCACCAGTTAACACCTGGCTTGGAAGGCATGGTGGTGACTGTCGAGCTGTTGTAGTTGACGTTGTAGTAGCAGCAGAACAGAGTATATAAAATAGATACACTATCTATATTGCATATGTCATAGCATGTTCGCCAAGACTGAATGAGGTCATGTCCAGTTGGTTGGAGACTGAATGAGGTCATGTCCGGCTGGTTGGAGACTGAATGAGGTCATGTCCAGTTGGTTGGAGACTGAATGAGGTCATGTCCGGCTGGTTGGAGACTGAATGAGGTCATGTCCAGTTGGTTGGAGACTGAATGAGGTCATGTCCGGCTGGTTGGAGACTGAATGAGGTCATGTCCAGTTGGTTGGAGACTGAATGAGGTCATGTCCGGCTGGTTGGAGACTGAATGAGGTCATGTCCAGTTGGTTGGAGACTGAATGAGGTCATGTCCAGTTGGTTGGAGACTGAATGAGGTCATGTCCGGCTGGTTGGAGACTGAATGAGGTCATGTCCAGTTGGTTGGAGACTGAATGAGGTCATGTCCGGCTGGTTGGAGACTGAATGAGGTCATGTCCAGTTGGTTGGAGACTGAATGAGGTCATGTCCAGTTGGTTGGAGACTGAATGAGATCATGTCCAGTTGGTTGGAGACTGAATGAGGTCATGTCCAGTTGGTTGGAGACTGAATGAGGTCATGTCCAGTTGTTTTTTTTTTGCAAACAATCTAAGCAAATAAGTTAAACAGACCTGTAGTCCCTCGGTACAGTGATACATGGAGAAAAGAGGGAGAAACACATGGTGTGACATGCTCTGGACACGAGTCCACAGCACCTCTCCATGGAAACACACACAAATAACTACAATAAAACGATTGTTAACAAGTACCAGATGGTCCTAAATAAAACTGAAGTTTGTTGCTTCAGTCTTTTTCTCTCGTCGAGTCCGAGCCACCACAGCTAGTGTCAGAATGTAACACGTGTTGTTTGAATGGAGGCATTGACACCTGAATGTTACGACCAGCAGTCATGAAACCTGGGGGTTTCTGGGTGGTGTTTTGATGATCCTTTCCACTGGTTTGCAGATGTGTCTGTGGCAGGGCGGGACTACGGCTGTCTGTAATCACTGTTATAGGTCCTTCACGAGCACTGGGTGAGGAGATCCCACCAATCGTGAGTACAGGGGGTGGGTGTCTGAACTGACACAGGTTGGTGGTGGTGTGTAGTGGGGACAGCTTTAGCACCCAGCCATACCACTTCTCTCCAAAAAAAAAAAAAAAAAAAAAGCAATTAGATCAGATCCATCCAACTCTGAGAGACATAAAATCGCGCCGGTCGGCACGGCGACAAATATAAGGATGACCGCGTTTAGAGAGGGGTTAGGGGGTATCAGAGTAAAACTTCACCACGCTGCATCGCCTCTCCTTTGAAACCAAGAGGAGGAGCAGCCCGAAGAGAACCAATGATGACGATGAAAATAATAATATTCAGAATAATATAATAAGACTAAAGGAAATGTCTACATCTTGATGCCCTCTGATTGGCTGAGCTGGGACAGGGTCTTCTTGATGCGCAGCGCTGTGAGGCGGGCGGCTCCGTTGGCGTACCAGCACTCCCTCATGATCTTAGCCATCACCCGCAGAGCCTGGAAGGAGAGAGTCAGGGAGTTAAGGACGACTTGATAAAACATCACTAAATGAATGTAGCGGTAATGTGTAAGAGTCCTTTTAATCATGGATATGATATAAATACATTTAAAAAAAAGTGAGGATTTGTATTTCCAGCACCACATAGCGAGGCAATTTACCAGTGTGTCACACACACCCCTCACCCATCCTCGATCAAACGCGGAGTCGCCAGGGCTTTTTTAATCGTTTCCACTTTTAGACTCCTGAGAGGATGTGGCCATTGGACAGACAAGGTTACCCAATACCTACCTCCTCAAAACCAGGACCTCTCCACTGCTAATTGCTCATTCCTCTAAAGCTTGTTTAAGAAGGTAAACAGTTTGGAATGGAATGAGACGCTGAATAATTTTTCTGCCAGCCTTGTAAACAGCATCTGTGTTCAGCCCATCATTTGTCTACATTTTTCAAAGGCCTGTCGAGGACATCATCTTGGGGATTTCCACCAGTGCTTATTAAGACAGAGTGCACTCATTTGAACTAACTCCATAGCCTTCTGACAAGTAGGCCTCTCTGACACATATCTTACAGTACAACATCTCCTACAGTACAGCATCTCCTACAGTACAGCATCTCCTACAGTACAGCATCTCCTACAGTACAGCATCTCCTACAGTACAGTGTCATGGCATTGGCCTGGGGGTTGGTTTATGACAGTCATAAATACCTCTTCCCCCCTTTTTCCTCTCTCTACCCTACTGAGGTTACATTTGCAAAACCCTTTGGTTGACATAGAGATTCTGGGAACATCAGAAGGTGGGGGGAAATTAACTATATTCTGGTAATCCGACCAATTGAACATATGCGGTGGTACTTAATGAATATGATGTCAGTTCGGTTGTCATCTGAGACATTCTCATCAATGATATGACAAACTCTACAGTGGAAAGTCTACACATCAGAGTTTTCGGATTCACATGGAATTGTTGTTCAATTTAAATTTTTGAATATGAAATTATTTGTGATGGGATGAAATGTGATTTTAGCTAAAATGTGAGATTTGGATTTTCATAAGATAGGGCTGCTCAATCAGTGGCCCGCCCTGTGAAGGGACATGGGCTATAAAACTTTTCAAACACCCCCCCCCCCCCCCCCCCCCCATCTCCCTTCCTATATAAGCCCTTGACAACAACATAACTTCCTGTTCCGAGGACGACAGCCCTGTCTGAATTATTCAGATAATAACTACAGAATGAAGCCAACATCAGCGTGAGCTTTGGTTGCAAATGGTATGAACTTTGAACTCTTATTCACTACAGAAGTGATACCTCCTAGCCGTTGAGTTAGCATCCGCAGCTGCAAACGCAGGTTAGGAAGGAACAGACAGAGTATCCCGTCTACCACACAACGACGTTACTACAACATATCCAATTGACCACCAGAGACATTCTTCAAAGGACAAAGGACTCGGGTTTGGCAACACGGCCTTCCATCTACCACCAACCTACTGAAGCGCAGCTCAGAGTAAATATTTATTGCATTTTCCTTTTCCAAATGGACGGTAATTTAGAATGCATAAGATACTGTATTTACGATAGCCCAGCTTCTTCCCTTCTTCCCAGTCTCCCGCTCTTTCACTCAAACCCCGCCCCTTTTCCTTTGTGTAACAAGCTGTCGTATCTGTTCCGCCCACTAGGGACGTTTTCCTTTATGACGTAATTTGTAATCAAGTTCTGATTAATTGTGTGTGATTAGTTAGGTATTTAGTAAATAATTAATTAAACCCAATTTTGTATTGCTGATTCAACTTGTTAGCCAGGGTTCGTGCAGATAAAATCATTTACAACCTTCAGATGAGACTGAAGTAAGATGACGATTGATATTTACTGCTATTGATGTAAAATATGACTAGGTCTTTAAGAGTTTATTCGGAAGATAACAGCTCTATAAATATTTGTTTGTGGTGCCCGACTCTCTAGTTAATTACATTTACATGATTAGCTCAATCAAGTAATAGTAATTACGGAGAAATTATTTTATAGAATAGCATGTCATATCACTTAATCCGGCATAGCCAAAGACATGACACTACTTAACTTAGTGGACTCCTGTGGCTAGCTAGCGGACTACATCAGTCTTTCGTATGTGCTCCTGTTGTGTGTAACTGTTCAACATGATTACTCAAGCCAGAAATCTTGCTTGTTTGTAGGTGACCAAATACTTATTTTCCATCAAAATTTGCAAATAAATTCATAAGAAATCCTACAATGTGATTTTCTGGATTTTTTTTTCTCATTTTGTCTGTCATAGTTGAAGTGTACCTATGATGAAAATTACAGGCCTCTCTCATCTTTTTAAGTGGGAGAACTTGCACAATTGGTGGCTGACTAAATACTTTTTTGCCCCACTGTATATCCACAGTAAAACGAGTCCAATATTGACATAACCTGAAAGGCCGCTCAGCAAGGAAGAAGCCACTGCTCCAAAATCGCCATAAAAAAGCCAGACTACGGTTTGCAACTGCACATGGGGACAAAAATCGTACTTTTTGGAGAAATGTCCTCTGGTCTGATGAAACAAAAATAGAACTGTTTGGCCAAAATGACCATTGTTATGTTTGGAGGAAAAGGGGGGAGGCTTGCAAGCCAAAAAACACCATCCCAACCCTGAAGCATGGGGGTGGCGGCATCATGTTGTGGGGATGCTTTGCTTCAGGAGGGACTGGTGCATTTCACAAAATAGATAGCATCATGAGGAAGGACAATTCTGTGGATATATTGAAGCAATGTCTCAAGACATCAGAACTTCTAAATGGACAAAGGCCCCATGCATACTTCCTAAATTGTGGCAAAATGGCTTAAGTACAACAAAGTCAAGGTATTGGAGTGGCCATCACAAAGCCCTGACCTCAATCCTACAGAAAATTAGTGGGTAGAACTGAAAAAGTGTGTGCGAGCAAGGAGGCCTACAAACCTGACTCGGTTACACCAGCTCTGTCAGGAGGAATGGGCCACAATTCACCCAACTTATTGTGGGATCTTGTGGAAGACTATCCAAAACTACTCGACACGTTTGTCCCAAGTTAAACAATTTAAAGGCAATGCTACCAAATACTAATTGAGTGTATGTAAACTTCTGACCCACTGGGAATGTGATGAAATAAATAAATAATTCTCTCTACTATATTATTCTGACATTTCACATTCTTAAAATAAAGTGGTGATCATAACAGACCTAAGACAGGGAATCTTTACTAGGATTAAATGTCAGGAATTGTGAAAAACTGAGTTTAAATGTATTTGGCTAAGGTGTATGTAAACTTCTGACTTCAACTGTAAATATGTATACACACACACACACACACACACACACACACACACACACACACACACACACACACACACACACACACACACACACACACACACACACACACACACACACACACACACACACACACACACACACACACACACACACACACACACACACACACACACACACACACACACACACACACACACACACACACACAATTCAGAAAGTAGTCAGAACCCTTGACTTTTTCCACATTTTGTTACATTACAGCCTTATTCTAAAATGGATTCAATAAATACATAATTCTCACCTACACACAATAGCCCATACATTTTTTGCAAATGTATTACAATAAAAATCTAAAATACCTTATTACACAAGTATTCAGACCCTTTGCTATGAGACTCGAAATGGCGCTCAGATGCATCCTGTTTCCAATGAGAAACAAGATTCTCTGGTCTGATGAAACCAAGATTGAACCCTTTGGCCTGAATTCCAAGCTTCACATCTGGAGGAAACCTGTCACCATCCCTACGGTGAAGCATGGTGGTGGCAGCATCATGCCGTGGGGATGTTTTTCAGCGGCATGGACTGGGAGACTTGCCAAGATCGAGGGAAAGATGAACGGAGCAAAGTACAGCGAGATCCTAGATGAAAACATGGTCCAGAGAGCACAGGACCTCAGACTGAGGCAAAGGTTAACCTTCCAACAGGACAACAACCCTAAGCACACAGCCAAGACAACGCAGGCGTGGATTCGGGACGAGTCTCTGAATGTTCTTGAGTGGCCCAGCCAGAACCCAGACTTGAACCCGATCGAACATCTCTGGAGAGACATGAAAACAGCTGTTCAGCGACGCTCCCCATCCAACCTGACAGAGCTTGAGAGGATCTGCAGAGAAGAATGGGAGAAACTCCACAAATAGAGGTGTGCCAAGCTTGTAGCATCATACCCAAGAAGACTCAAGGCTGTAATCGCTGCCAAAAGGTGCTTCGACAAAGTGTCAAGTAAAGGGTCTGAATACTTATTTAAATGTGAAATCCAAAAACCTGTTTTTGCTTTATCATTATAAGGTATTGTGTGTAGATAGATCCATTTTAGAATAAGGCTGCAATGTAACAAAATGTGGAAAAAGTCAAGGGGTCTGAATACTTTCCGAATGCACTGTAAGACCTACTGTTTCTATATACATATAAGGGAGGGTAACCAGATACAGTTTAAGCAGGTGGAATGTCTTGACATCCTGTGTTAGTTGTATTGTAAGTATGAGTGTGATCAATTGGCATTGATTTGTGACAATGCTTAATATTTGTGTTGTGGTGTCTACAAAAAAATTAACTTTGGTATGTGTGTGTGTGTGTGTGTGTGTGTGTGTGTGTGTGTGTGTGGGGGGGGGAGGCAACATTTTCTGGCCAAACCATAAAAATATATTCAAATCAAATCAATGTATTACATCAGCTGATACCTGCTAGGCTACTTGCTAGGCAAAAAAATAATAATCGAAATCAAATCAATGTATATAGCCCTTCTTACATCAGCTGATACCTGCTAGGCTACTTGCTAGGCAAAAAAATAATAATCGAAATCAAATTTATTTATATAGCCCTTCGTACATCAGCTGATATCTCAAAGTGCTGTACAGAAACCCAGCCTAAAACCACAAACAGCAAGCAATGCAGGTGTAGAAGCACTATTTACGCCAATCAGACTGTCGTTTTGGTATCAGGAACAGTGTTCTCAGTGTCTTGTCACGGTGTTGTGTTAATAGCAGATTCAGCTCAGTCCTAACATCTTGGCAGCTATTTAGGCCAGGTCATAGGTCCCAGATTAGATTACAGGATTTTATTACTGTGGATTGACTCTAATCTAATGTATCAGTTTTTACAGTCAATAAACAGGGACACCAATAAACGGAGGTGGGGCGGGAGAGAGAGAAAGAGAACGTAAAGAGAGAGAAGGAGAGAGAGAGAGAGAAAGAGAACGTAAAGAGAGAGAAGGAGACAGAGAGAGACCAAAAGAGAACGTAAAGAGAGAGAAGGAGACAGAGAGAGACCGAAAGAGAACGTAAAGAGAGAGAAGGAGACAGAGAGAGACCGAAAGAGAACGTAAAGAGAGAGAAGGAGACAGAGATTGTCAAGTGAAATGAGAATGTGAAGGGGGAAAACTTGAGACGGCGAGAGAGGGAGAGTTGCAACACCACTTACTTTCCCCTAGGGTGGGAAGTAACCTTTATTTAACTAGGCAAGTCAATTAAGAACAAATTCTTATTTTTACAATGACAGCCTGCCCCGGACAAACCCTCCCCTAAACTAACCCGGACGACGCTGGGCCAATTGTGCGCCTCTTATGTGACACGTGAGTCTTCACTGAGATAGATGGACACATTGGAGAGTCTCAGGTTTGTGGGCTTTGATCTTTCTTGGGTTTAAACGCACCGTGAGGCAGACAGTAGTTCGGAAAGACTATCTGGAGAGAAATCCTCTCGTGTGGATTTTCATTTGAGGAAATTGGCAAATTATTATGGCCGCATTCAAAGAGAAGACGCTACACGTTCCCGCGAGGTGATTCCCACTTCAGAACTAGGAATGTGAAAGGTTTAAAAACCAAAGAGATATATATGTGTGTGTGTGTGTGTGTGTGTGTGTGTGTGTGTGTGTGTGCGCACGTGTCACCTACCTCACAGCTCTGCCACCTGTTTGGAATGTTGGGTCGTAGCTTCTGATCACACACCACCCGCCTCATCTCCTCCACAGAAGGGTCTGACTGCACCAGGTCATGGTATGGCAGCTGGTAGTCTTCAACGATGCCTGACGCAAAACACGTCAGAGGCGTTAAAATACATCACAAATGGCTTGACAGAATGCAATACAACACTTTATTGTTCCTCAAGGGACAATTGTGTTTTTCCCTCTGCTTAACATGCATCAAAAGTAGCTCATACGCTTCAATGAATTGTATGTGATTTTTATATATTAGACTGAAACAAATTGTAAACGTAATACGTAAAGTGTTGGTCCCATGTTTCATGAGCTGAAATAAAAAATAACCCAGAAATGTTCTGAGGAGTACTTCTGTCTGTAATAAACCCCTTTTGTGGGGAAAATTGCAAATTGACTGGGCCCGGCTCCCCAGTGGGTGGGTGGGCCTGACTCCCAAGTGCCAACCTAGGTCCACCCATGGCAGCGCCCCTGCCCAGTCATGTGAAATCCATAGATTAGGGCCTAATGAATTTAGTTCAATTGACTGATTTCCTTTATATGAACTGTATCTCAGTAAAAACCTTTGAAATTGTTGCGCGTAGCATTTCTATTTGTGTTCAATACAGCCAGAGAAACAGCTAATGAACGAATTAACTTGCTAAGTGCCATTATTATATTATTCAATATTATTCAATAACTGTTGTTATCAGAGGGGCAAACAACCCTGATTCCACTACCGACGTTATTATATATTTTTTAAATCTTTTTTTAAATCAAGGGACATTTATAACTGAGTGACTATTGGGGGGGGGGGGGGACCAACACACATACCTGTCAGAACATCTACTGGATAACTGAGTGACTATGGGGGGGGGGGGGGGGGGGGGGACAACACACATACCTGTCAGAACATCTACTGGATAACTGAGTGACTATGGGGGGGGGGGGGGGGGGACGGACCAACACACATACCTGTCAGAACATCTACTGGATAACTGAGTGACTATGGGGGGGGGGGACGACGACGACGACGACGACACCAACACACATACCTATCAGAACACTTACTGGATAACTGAGTGACTATAGGGGGGGGGGGAACAACACACATACCTGTCAGAACATCTACTGGATAACTGAGTGACTATAGGGGGGGGGGGGAACAACACACATACCTGTCAGAACATCTACTGGATAACTGAGTGACAATAGGGGGGGGGGGGGGGGAACAACACACATACCTGCCAGAGAGCATCGACTGGCTATCTCCCAGAAAACCAAGCCCATGGCGTAGATATCTGCCCTCTTAAACGACTCAAAATGCTTCATGTTTATCGAGTCGTCTAGCACCTCTGGTGCCATATACCTGGAGGGAGAGAGACCGTAATATTGGTTAGATACGACAGACAGACAGACAGACAGACACACACACGTTTTACTATCCTTGTGGGGACCAAACAATTGATTCCAATTCAATATCGTATTTGCCCTGAACCCCTAACCATACCCCTAACCCCTAACTGTACCCCTAACCCCTAACCGTACCCCTAACCCCTAACCGTACCCCTAACCCCTAACCGTACCCCTAACCGTACCCCCTAACCGTACCCCTAACCCCTAACCGTACCCCTAACCCCAAACCGTACCCCTAACCGTACCCCTAACCGTACCCCCTAACCGTACCCCTAACTCCTAACCGTACCCCTAACCGTACCCCTAACCCCTAACCGTACCCCTAACCGTACCCCTAACCGTACCCCTAACCCCTAACCGTACCCCTAACCGTACCCCTAACCGTACCCCCTAACCGTACCCCTAACCCCTAACCGTACCCCCTAACCGTATCCCTAACTCCTAACCGTACCCCTAACCCCAAACCGTACCCCTAACCGTACCCCAAACCGTACCCCTAACCGTACCCCTAACCCCTAACCGTACCCCTAACCGTACCCCTAACCCCTAACCGTACCCCTAACCGTACCCCTAACTCCTAACCGTACCCCTAACCGTACCCCTAACCCCTAATTGTACAGCTAAACGTAAACCTAAAATAGCCTTTATCCTCGTGGGGAGTCTGGGGACCGGTAAAATATCCCCTTGTTTTACTATCCTTGTGAGGACTTCTGGGGCCTCATTTATCAACAATTTGATACTAAATTCTGCCGGATGTGGAGATTCTGGGATTTTTTGCGATTTATTGGTATCGATATTATTTATATTGGGATTTATCCAAATTGTCGCACGCAACATATACACATGGCCGACGGTTTTTAATACCATTGTTATATTTCCCATGCATCAAACACCTATTTCACCAGAACGATCAATAAGCCTATTTGCTTGCAATTACAATTGATCCACCTCCCAGAGGTTGTGCGCGGACGTACGCACACTTTCCCGTCAAGTTCAACATTTATAAATACCGACCTTTTGCAGGAAAACTGACACATGCACCTTTGAAAAATGAAGCCCCTGTTTCCCACAAGGGTAAAAACCATCAACGAACAATTCACAAGCGTTCATTTCACAAGCCCAATGCACAACCTTCCACACTGAGGGGGGAAAAAAAAAAAAATGTCTGAATTCCGTGAGCAGGTGTTGCATATCGACGATAAACATCACGAAACGCCTTCCTTATTAGATCTGGTGGGTGATACACTCGCGGATTCCTTTTGACTTCATGTTTAATTTAACCTTAAATGTATCTAGGGCAAGTCAGTTAAGAACAAATTATTATTTCAAATGACGGTCCTACCAAAAGGCCTCCTGCGGGGGACGGGGGCTGGGATTTAAAATCAAAATAAATTCAATAAATAAATAAATACAGCACAGCATTGAGGCGGCAGCACAACGCGGCAGCACAGCATTGAGGCGGCAGCACAACAAGGCAGCACAGCATTGAGGCGGCAGCACAACAAGGCAGCACAGCATTGAGGCGGCAGCACAGCATTGAGGCGGCAGCACAGCATTGAGGCGGCAGCACAACAAGGCAGCACAGCATTGAGGCGGCAGCACAGCATTGAGGCAGCAGCACAGCATTGAGGCGGCAGCACAGCATTGAGGCGGCAGCACAACAAGGCAGCACAGCATTGAGGCGGCAGCACAGCATTGAGGCGGCAGCACAGCATTGAGGCGGCAGCACAACAAGGCAGCATCAGAAAACATGGTACAAACATTATTGGGCACAAGACAACAGCACAAAGGGCAAGGAGGTAGAGACAACAAGCAAAATCAGCCACAACTGTCAGTAAGAGTGTCCATAATTGAGTCTTTGAAAGAAGAGATGGAGATAAAACTGTCCAGTTTGAGTGTTTTGTTGCAGCTCGTTCCAGTCGCTAGCTGCAGCGAACTGAAAAGAGGAGCGACCCGGGGATGTGTGCGCTTTGGGGACCTTTAACAGAATGTGACTGGCAGAACGGGTGTTGTATGTGGAGGATGAGGGCCGCAGTAGATATCTCAGATAAGGGGGAATGAAGGGGTGTTGTACGTGGAGGATGAGGGCCGCAGTAGATATCTCAGATAAGGGGGGAGTGAGGCCCAAAGAGGGTTTTATAAATAAGCATCAACCAGTGGGTCTAGCGGCATGTATACAGAGATGACCAGTTTACAGAGGAGTACAGAGTGCAGTGATGTGTCCTGTAATTCAGAACGCTCAAAGTAGTTAACGAAGTTTATCAATATTTGCCCCACACTCCAAAGCATAACAAATGCAACCGTTCCTCGGTTTTTAAACTACAATATCCTCAGCCTGGCGCGATTTCCCAACACAGTATCTCAGAGAGATATGAAACCCTATCCCCGTTAACAGTTGGAGATGAAGCCAGCTAATCCATCGCAGTATGGAAGTTTCCCGGCCTTTAGGCACAGATTTAGGATCAGTTTCCCCTCCAGATCCCAACCTGCATCATTAGACTGACCTTAAACCAGTCTTCAGGGGCAACATCTCTAATCCTGTTAGTGGCCATTTTGTTCCGTAAGGGAGGAAATCCCAGATTCCTAGCGGGAGATGAGAGGGGGGTAATGTTTTGGGAAGGGGGCTCCTCTCTCCTCTGGAAAGTTGGAGCCACAGGAAGGAAAGGTGTAAGCTGCGCTGGGCCTAATCTCCCTCCACAGTTCCAGAGGGGGGTAAAGTCCCTGAGACTTCCGCTTAATTAAGCCCCACAGATTCCAGTGGGCCAGCCAGGTAGACAGTCAGTCAGCCTGGACCAAAACACACAACCACCTGCCTGGCCCAGGGAGAAGGGGGAGAGACCAGTGAGCATAGCCTTGCTATTGAGACCAAAATGTACACTCAGTGAGCATAGCCTTGCTATTGAGAGAGGCCGCCATAGCCTGTCATCTCTCGAGAGCCAGGTCTACCTATGTGCCCACGGCCTACGAAATGGAGGTGGAAACTCAACTACACTTCCTAACCTCCTGCCAAATGTACAACCACATTAGAGACACACATATCCCATAGACCAACACAGAATTTGAAAAGAAATCAAAAGATTGAAAAACTCCCATATCTGTTAGGGTAAATATCGCAGTGGGCCGTCACAGCAGGAAGACGTGCGGCCCATTGCCATGAGAAAGGACATACAGTGGAGAAGAAACAACAATGTAAATTACAACCCATATTTATCTGTTTATTTTCCCTTTCATACTTCAACTACCTGTTAAAACACTGTTCATTACCAATAATATAACGTTTGAAATGTCGATATTCTTTTAAAACGTTTGTATAATGAGTGTAATGTTTAATGATGTTTACCCTGTTTATTTCACTTTTGTTTACTGTCTATTCCATTTGCTTTGGCAATGTAAACATATGTTTCCCATGCCAATTAAGCCCTTTGAATTGAATTGAGAGAGAGAGAGGAGGGGGAGAGCAAGAGAAGTAGGGGAGGGGGAGCGCAAGCGAGAGAAAGGGGGGGGGGGGGGGGGGCGCAAGAGAGGGAGGGAGGGAGGGAGGGAGGGGAGAGCAAGAGAGGGATGAGGGAGAGAGGGAGGGAGAGGAGGAGAGCAAGATGAGGAGAGCAAGAGAGGGAGGGAGGGGAGGAGAGCAAGAGAGAGGGATTGGAGGAGAGCAAGAGAGAGGGATTGGAGGAGAGCAAGAGAGAGGGATTGGAGGAGAGCAAGAGAGGGAGGAGAGAGAGGAGGGGAGGATGAGAAGGGGAGAAGAGAATAGAGAGGAGGGGAGGTTGAGAAGGGGGAGAAGAGAATAGGGAGGGAGGGAGAAGAGAGAGGGGGAGGAGGGCAAGAGAGAGGGATGGGAAGGGAAGGGGAGCAAGTGAGAAGGGGAGGAGGAGTGCAAGAGAGGTAAGGAAGGGCAGAGGGGACATAAAGGCTGAGAAAACAAGTCACACAGGGTTCCACCTCTAGGCTAATGGCTAGCAGGTTCCCAGATGCTTGTCGAGGGCACTTAGACAAGGGAGGCAGGATTCAATCTGCTATACCATTTGAGCGTGTTACTTTACACGGTGTCGTGTCCTGGAGCCGACCACGATACCAACAAAGTGCAACAACAACGGATGTGAACTATGAATAATACCATGCGATATTAATGAGCTGGGCCTCAGTTCTATACCAGCGGAGCTGTGTTACACAACACATTGTGCTCCGTAGTCAGCAGTGTTGTAACACAGCTGCTCCGTGTGGCAGCCGTCCAGTCAACAGCAGCAGCCGGAATAGAATCTACATCGTGGATTGGTGGGATGCTTGATAGGCTTGATATACACCGCAGAAGACTGAATCGAGACAGTGTTATTCAAGAAGAAAGCAAAATCGGCGATATGGTTGTCAAGACGATTTTCTCCTCTTTCTATTGGAGTTGAATTATAGAAGAGTCGACGCACGTTGCTAGTGACTGCCTGGCCTGAGCTGGTAGGAACGGCTGTGTGTGTGTGTGTGGCCATCATCCCCTCTGTGTTTTCCAACCACACAGGCTTGTCTTGTGGAAAAGGGGGAAATGTCATCGATGCTGCTGCAGGGTGGGAGAGATGAGCGCCGTTGGTATGAGCGCCGTGTTTCCATGGCATGACTCACGCCGCGTGTTCCTCCTCCCCTCCTCACCTACCTGCTACACCTCTCTGGAGAGCCGGAGAAGATGACGGACTTCACTGCACCTTCACCTTTTGCCTATGATGGCGAGTGGCGGCTGTCAGAGCCAAGATGGCGGCTCCGTCACTACAAATGACGGCTCAAACGAGGCGGAATGACAGCCCCGTGGGGCTCCAGTTATCTTTGAGTTTCCCCACTCTGTGGTTGAGGGCTCGGCAGCACTCTAGAGCCAGAATGGACAACCAGTTTCAAGGCACCTCCAGCCATTACAATGAGCTGTGGGAGCCAGAATGGCATCTTCCATCACATCGTTACAGCAAATGACAGGTGTGATCCCCACCTGTTACCTTCTGATTCCTGCTCAATGGTTGAGGTGGAGTAGTTTGAAGTTGCCACTAACCACATCAAAGAGCCGGCATGGCGGCTCACTCTTTATCAAATTGCCATCCCAAATAACAGTCATAACAGAGCCCGAATGGGGGATCCAGTTACCTTTTGGTCCCCACTCTGTGGTTGGGGGCGATGTCGATGGTGTCGGTGGCGGAGTCGTGGCGCACGGCCAAGCCCAGGTCGGCAATGCAGCAAGTCCCGTTCTTCTTCACCAGGATGTTCTTAGATTTCAGATCCCTGTGGGCGATGGCCGGCTTCCCTGAAATTTATGACATATGG